>NC_091015.1:168280568-168387194 GCF_041296385.1 Aphelocoma coerulescens
GGCAGGACACCTGGCACCTACAACACCTGTCAGGATACCTGGCACCTACAACACCTGGCACCTGTGACACCTGGCAGGACACCTGTCAGGATACCTGGCACCTGTGACACCTGGCACCGGTGACACCTGTCAGGACACCTGGCACCTGTGGCACCTGGCCTGGCACCTGTGACACCTGGCACCTGTGACACCTGGCAGGACACCTGGCACCTACAACACCTGGAAGGACACCTTTCACCTGTGGCACCTGGCAGGACACCTGGCACCTGTGACACCTGTCAGGATACCTGGCACCTACAACACCTGGAAGGACACCTGGCACCTACAACACCTGGCACCTGTGACACCTGGCATCTGTGACACCTGGCACCTACAACACCTGGCAGGACACCTGGCACCTACAACACCTGTCAGGATACCTGGCACCTACAACACCTGGCACCTGTGACACCTGGCACCGGTGACACCTGGCAGGACACCTGGCACCTGTGACACCTGGCATCTGTGACACCTGGCACCTACAACACCTGGCAGGACACCTGGCACCTGTGACACCTGGCAGGACACCTGGCACCTACAACACCTGTCAGGATACCTGGCACCTACAACACCTGGCACCTGTGACACCTGGCAGGACACCTGTCAGGATACCTGGCACCTGTGACACCTGGCACCTGTGACACCTGGCAGGACACCTGGCACCTGTGACACCTGGCACCTGTGACACCTGGCACCTGTGACACCTGGCAGGACACCTGGCACCTGTGACACCTGGCACCTGTGACACCTGGCACCTGTGACACCTGGCAGGACACCTGGCACTGTCCCTGGCACGCCCCTCCCTCTCCTCCCGCGTCCCCCCGGGGCCTCTCTCCCTCCTCCGGGCCCAGGTGACCCCGGGACAGCCCCGGGGGGGTTCGGGAGCCGGTGCCCCCCCCGGCTCGGTGTCCCCTCGGTGTCCCCCCGGTGTCCCCCCGGTGTCCCCTCGGTGCCCCCCGCCCCCCCCAGTCTGCCCAGTTCGGGGTCACGGCCGGACTGGGAGCGGATGCGGCGCTTTTCCTTTCGCTTCTGGCCGCGCTTTTCCTTTCGCTTCGGGAGGCGACGGCGGCGCCGAGGATCCACAGCGAGGTCACTTGGGGGGGGTCCCGGGGGGGGCTCAGGGGGTGTCCCCCTTCTTTGTCACCTTCCCCGTCACCCCCAGCCCCGGGTGGGGGCTCAGCGGGCGGGGGGGGGGTGGGGCAGGAAATGGCGGGGGGGGGGGGGGGGACAGCGGGTGACACGCGCCGAGGGGTGCGGGGTTTGGGGGTGCGGGGTTTGGGGGTGCGGGGGGGGGGACACGGACCCCTCCCCCCACCCGTGGGGCCGCGGGGGGGGAGGGGAGGGGAGAGGGACAGCGCGGGGACACCCCCGGCAGTGTCACCCCTCCCCCCCCCCCCCCCCGCCGCGGAGTGGCGATACCTGGGCAGGTGAGGGGGTCGCGGCCCCCCCTCCCCCCGGGTGCCACCGCGGTGCCGGACGTGCCACCGCCACGGTGGCCACTCCTGTGCCACCACAGCCCCCCCCTTCCTCCTCCTCCTCCTCCTCCTCCTCCTCCTCGGGGCCACCGGGAGAACCGGTCAGGCGATACCTCCGGGCGACCTGCGCCGGCGGCTCGGTGGCCAGCATGGGGTGCTGGCCCGGTGGCAAGGGAGGGGGGGGTGGTGGGGGCGCCGTGTCCGGGGGTGGCAGCGGCCACGCAGCGCGACAGGAACGCGGCCGGGCGGATGTTTGTTTGTCACCTGTGGCCTCCCGGCGACAGCGGCGGCGCCGGGGGCCCGGGGCGAGCGGTGGCCCCCGGCCATGAGCGGCGGCGGCGGCGGCGGCCACCCCGGGCAGGTGGAGGTGGCCACGGTGGCGTGCGGAGGTGAGGGAGTGGCCGGGAGGTGACGGCGGGTGGCAGGTGGCACTGGCAGGGACGGGCTCGGAGCTGGCACGGGTGGCCCGGGCGCTGCCCAGCCCGCGGGCCAGCGGGCAGCGGCGTCACTCGTCCCCCCCGGCCACCGGGGCCACCGCTAAGGCAACACCAGGGAGAGGTTGGTGGCCACACCCGGGACAGCGCGGCGCCGGGGCCACCGCGGGGACAATGGTGGGGTCATTGCCAACACCGCGGGGACAAGGGCGGGGCCACCGGGCCAGCACCGCGGGGACAATGGTGGGGCCACCGGGCCAGCACCGTGGGGACAATGGCGAGGCCACCGGGCCAGCACCCTGGGGACAATGGTGGTGCCACCGGGCCAGCACCGTGGGGACAATGGCAGTGCCACCGGGCCAGCACTGTGGGGACAATGGTGATGCCACCGGGCCAGCACCGTGGGGACAATGGTGATGCCACCGGGCCAGCACCGTGGGGACAATGGCAGTGCCACCGGGCCAGCACCGTGGGGACAAGGGCGGTGCCACCGGGCCAGCACCCCGGGGACAATGGTGGTGCCACCGGGCCAGCACCGCGGGGACAATGGCGGGGCCACCGGGCCAGCACCGTGGGGACAATGGCGGGGCCACCGGGCCAGCACCGCGGGGACAATGGTGGTGCCACCGGGCCAGCACCGTGGGGACAATGGCGGGGCCACCGGGCCAGCACCGTGGGGACAATGGCAGTGCCACCGGGCCAGCACTGTGGGGACAATGGTGGTGCCACCGGGCCAGCACCCTGGGGACAATGGTGGGGCCACCGGGCCAGCACTGTGGGGACAATGGTGGTGCCACCGGGCCAGCACCCTGGGGACAATGGCAGTGCCACCGGGCCAGCACCGCGGGGACAATGGCAGTGCCACCGGGCCAGCACCCTGGGGACAATGGCAGTGCCACCGGGCCAGCACCGCGGGGACAATGGCAGGGCCACCGGGCCAGCACTGTGGGGACAATGGCAGGGCCACCGGGCCAGCACTGTGGGGACAATGGCGGGGTCATTGCCAACACCGAGGGGACAATGGCAGTGCCACAGGGCCAGCTCCCCGGGCACTGGGGACACTGGGACCCCAGCACTGACCCCTCTGGGTGGGCACTGGGGGACACTGGGACCCCTCTGGCTGGGCACTGGGGGACACTGGGACCCCTCTGGGTGGGCACTGGGGACACTGGCACTGACCCCTCTGGGTGGGCACTGAGGACCCCAGCACTGACCCCTCTGGGTGGGCACTGGGGACACTGGGACCCCTCTGGGTGGGCACTGGGGACACTGGGACCCCAGCACTGACCCCTCTGGCTGGGCACTGGGGACACTGGGGACACTGGCACTGACCCCTCTGGGTGGGCACTGGGGACACTGGCACTGACCCCTCTGGGTGGACACTGGGACCCCTCTGGGTGGGCACTGGGGGACACTGGGACCCCTCTGGGTGGGCACTGGGGACACTGGGGACACTGGCACTGACCCCTCTGAGTGGGCACTGGGGACACTGGGACCCCTCTGGGTGGACACTGGGACCCCTCTGGGTGGACACTGGGGACACTGGGGACCCCTCTGGGTGGGCACTGAGGACCCCAGCACTGACCCCTCTGGGTGGGCACTGGGGACACTGGGACCCCTCTGGCTGGGCAATGGGGGACACTGGGACCCCAGCACTGACCCCTCTGGGTGGACACTGGGGGACACGGGGACCCCTCTGGGTGGGCACTGGGGGACACTGGGACCCCTCTGGGTGGGCACTGAGGACCCCAGCACTGACCCCTCTGAGTGGACACTGGGACCCCTCTGGGTGGGCACTGGGGACACTGGCACTGACCCCTCTGGGTGGGCACTGGGGACACTGGGACCCCAGCACTGACCCCTCTGGGGGACACTGGCACTGACCCCTCTGGGTGGGCACTGGGTGGACACTGGCACTGACCCCTCTGGGTGGGCACTGGGGACACTGGGACCCCTCTGGGTGGGCCCGGTCCCCGCGGGCTCCGGTGACACGAATCCGGCCCCCGGGGGTGTCGGGGCTGTCCCGTGGCCAGCGGGGCCAAACCGGCCTGAGCCACCTGTGGCACGTGCCAGCCCCGCCACCCTCGCCACCGCGGGGCCAAGGGGCGAGCCGGGAGCGGAGGGACCCCCAGGGCTGTCCCCAGTGTCCCCAGTAGCCCCAGTGCCCTCGGTATTGGCCTCATCCCCAGTAACCCCCAGTAACCCCCACTTCCAGCATTCCCAGTGCCCCCAGTATCCCCAGTGTCCCCAGTAGCCCCAGTGCCCTCGGTATTGCCCTCAGCATCCCCAGTGCCCCCAGTATCCCCAGTGTCCCAGTGTCCCCATCATCCCCAGTATCCCCAGTGTCCCCAGTAGCCCCAGGGCCCTCGGTATTGCCCTCATCCCCAGTAACCCCCAGTAACCCCCACTTCCAGTATTCCCAGTGCCCCCAGTATCCCCAATGTCCCAGTGTCCCCATCATCCCCAGTATCCCCAGCATCCCCAGTGCCCCCAGTGTCCCATCATCCCCAGTATCCCCAGTGTCCCCAGTAGCCCCAGTGCCCTCGGTATTGCCCTCATCCCCAGTAACCCCCAGTAACCCCCACTTCCAGCATTCCCAGTGTCCCCCAGTATCCCCAGCACCGCCAATATCCCCAGTGCCCCCAGTGTCCCCCAGTGTCCCCCAGCATCCCCAGTGTCCCCAGTATCCCAGTGCCCCCAGTATCCCCAGTGTCCCCAGTAGCCCCAGTGCCCTCGGTATTGCCCTCATCCCCAGTAACCCCCAGTAACCCCCACTTCCAGTATTCCCAGTGCCCCCAGTATCCCCAGCACCACCAATATCCCCAGTGCCCCCAGTGTCCCCCAGTGTCCCCAGTGTCCCCCAGTGTCCCCCAGCATCCCCAGTGTCCCCAGTATCCCAGTGCCCCCAGTATCCCCAGTGTCCCCCAGTGTCCCAGTGTCCCCATCATCCCCAGTATCCCCAGTGTCCCCATCATCCCCAGTGTCCCCCAGTATCCCCAGTGCCCCCCACTATCCCCACTATCCCCAGTATCCCCAGTGTCCCAGTGTCCCCAGCATTCCCAGTATCCCCAGTGTCCCCAGCATTCCCAGTGTCCCCATCATCCCCAGTGACCCCAGAGTCCCCACTGTCCCCAGTGTCCCATTGCTCCCAGTAACCCCAGTGCTCACAGCACTCCCAGTGCCTCCCGGTGACTCCAGTATCCCCAGTGTCCCCAGAATTCCCAGTGTCCCCAGCATCCCCAGTATCCCCAGTACCTCCCAGTGACTCCAGTGTCTCCAGTATCCCCAGAACTCCCAGTGACTCCAGTACCCTCAGTATCCCCAGTGCCTCCCAGTGACTCCAGTATCCCCAGTATCCCCAGAACTCCCAGTGCCCCCAGTGTCCGGCACCGTCCCACACTGGGAGTGGGGCAGCTGCGGAGTCAGGCAGGAGTCACTGGCCCAGGTGAGGGGTCACTGGCCCAGGTGAGGGGTCACTGGCCCAGGTGAGGTGTGACTGGCCCAGGTGAGGTGTTACCAGCCCAGGTGAGGGGTCACTGGCCCAGGTGAGGTGTGACTGGCCCAGGTGAGGTGTGACTGGCCCAGGTGAGGGGTCACTGGCCCAGGTGAGGTGTGACTGGCCCAGGTGAGGTGTTACCGGCCCAGGTGAGGGGTCACTGGCCCAGGTGAGGTGTGACTGGCCCAGGTGAGGGGTCACTGGCCCAGGTGAGGTGTGACTGGCCCGGGTGAGGGGTCACTGGCCCGGTAAGGTGTGACTGGCCCGGGTGAGGTGTTACTGGCCCAGGTGAGGTGTGACTGGCCCGGTGAGGTGTGACTGGCCCAGGTGAGGTGTGACTGGCCCGGGTGAGGTGTCACTGGCCCAGGTGAGGGGTCACTGGCCCGGGTGAGGTGTGACTGGCCCAGGTGAGGTGTCACTGGCCCAGGTGAGGGGTCACTGGCCCAGGTGAGGTGTGACTGGCCCCGGTGAGGTGTGACTGGCCCAGGTGAGGTGTCACTGGCCCCGGTGAGGTGTTACCGGCCCAGGTGAGGTGTGACTGGCCCAGGTGAGGTGTCACTGGCCCAGGTGAGGGGTCACTGGCCCAGGTGAGGTGTGACTGGCCCGGGTGAGGTGTGACTGGCCCGGGTGAGGGGTCACTGGCCCAGGTGAGGGGTCACTGGCCCGGGTGAGGGATCACTGGCCCAGGTGAGGGATCACTGGCCCAGGTGAGGTGTCACTGGCCCAGGTGAGGGGTCACTGGCCCGGTGAGGGGTCACTGGCCCGGGTGAGGGGTCACTGGCCCGGGTGAGGGGTCACTGGCCCGGTGAGGGGTCACTGGCCCAGGTGAGGTGTGACTGGCCCGGGTGAGGTGTGACTGGCCCGGGTGAGGGGTCACTGGCCCAGGTGAGGTGTTACCGGCCCGGGTGAGGTGTGACTGGCCCAGGTGAGGTGTGACTGGCCCGGGTGAGGTGTGACTGGCCCGGGTGAGGTGTTACTGGCCCGGGTGAGGTGTGACTGGCCCGGTGAGGGGTCACTGGCCCCGGTGAGGTGTCACTGGCCCGGGTGAGGTGTGACTGGCCCGGTGAGGGGTCACTGGCCCCGGTGAGGTGTCACTGGCCCGGGTGAGGTGTGACTGGCCCGGGTGAGGGGTCACTGGCCCGGGTGAGGTGTGACTGGCCCGGGTGAGGGGTCACTGGCCCAGGTGAGGTGTCACTGGCCCGGGTGAGGTGTGACTGGCCCGGGTGAGGGGTCACTGGCCCGGGTGAGGTGTGACTGGCCCGGGTGAGGGGTCACTGGCCCAGGTGAGGTGTCACTGGCCCGGGTGAGGTGTTACTGGCCTGGGTGAGGTGTCACTGGCCCGGGTGAGGTGTGACTGGCCCGGGTGAGGGGTCACTGGCCCGGGTGAGGTGTGACTGGCCCGGGTGAGGTGTGACTGGCCCAGGTGAGGTGTGACTGGCCCGGGTGAGGGGTCACTGGCCCCGGTGAGGGGTCACTGGCCCAGGTGAGGTGTGACTGGCCCGGTGAGGGGTCACTGGCCCGGGTGAGGTGTGACTGGCCCAGGTGAGGTGTTACCGGCCCAGGTGAGGTGTGACTGGCCCAGGTGAGGTGTTACCGGCCCAGGTGAGGTGTTACCGGCCCGGGTGAGGTGTGACTGGCCCGGATGAGGTGTTACTGGCCCCGGTGAGGTGTCACCGGCCCGGTGAGGTGTGACTGGCCCGGGTGAGGGGTCACTGGCCCCGGTGAGGTGTGACTGGCCCGGGTGCGGTGTTACCGGCCCAGGTGAGGTGTGACTGGCCCGGGTGCGGTGTTACCGGCCCAGGTGAGGTGTGACTGGCCCGGGTGAGGTGTGACTGGCCCGGTGAGGTGTGACTGGCCCAGGTGAGGTGTGACTGGCCCAGGTGAGGTGTGACTGGCCCGGGTGCGGTGTGACTGGCCCGGGTGAGGGGTCACTGGCCCAGGTGAGGTGTGACTGGCCCGGTGAGGGGTCACTGGCCCGGGTGAGGTGTGACTGGCCCGGTGAGGTGTGACTGGCCCAGGTGAGGTGTGACTGGCCCAGGTGAGGGGTCACTGGCCCGGGTGAGGGATCACTGGCCCAGGTGAGGTGTCACTGGCCCAGGTGAGGTGTCACTGGCCCAGGTGAGGGGTCACTGGCCCAGGTGAGGGATCACTGGCCCAGGTGAGGTGTGACTGGCCTGGGTGAGGTGTGACTGGCCCAGGTGAGGGGTCACTGGCCCGGGTGAGGGGTCACTGGCCCAGGTGAGGTGTGACTGGCCCGGTGAGGGGTCACTGGCCCGGGTGAGGTGTGACTGGCCCGGTGAGGGGTCACTGGCCCAGTGAGGTGTGACTGGCCCGGTGAGGGGTCACTGGCCCAGGTGAGGTGTTACCGGCCCGGGTGAGGTGTGACTGGCCCGGTGAGGTGTGACTGGCCCGGATGAGGTGTCACTGGCCCCGGTGAGGTGTCAGTGGCCACGTGCCGTGTCCGGCCCTGCCGTGGCCGCGGGGCTCGGAGCTGCCGGGAACCTGTCGGGCCAGACTGGCCGGGCCTCACCTGGCCGGGCCTCACCTGCCCGGGCCCAGCCTGTGCCGAGTCCCGGTGGCCCCGGACCCCCCCCGAGGCCGGGGCCAGGTGAGGGGGCAGCTGCGTGGGGCGGGGGGGGGGTCTGGGGGCGCGAGTGGCCACTGCCGGTGTCACCGGGGCCACCGGAAGGAAGGGACCGGCAGCACCTTCGGGGTCCCGGCTCGGGGGCTCCCCCCGGCTGGACCCACCTGAGGTGACCTCGGGGGTCCCGGGGACCCTGCAGGGACAGTGGGCGGGGGGGTCCCGTGCCCGTCGCCCCCGTTCCCGGCTCCCGCTGCGGCCCCGGGGCGAGGGGACGGGCGAGGGACGTTCCCACGGTGGCAGCTGGGACGCGGGGGAGGGTCAGCTCCTGGCCAGGGGGGAGGGTCAGTTCCTGGCCAGGGGGAGGGTCAGTTCCTGGCCAGGGGGGAGGGTCAGCTCATGGCCAGAGGGAGGGTCAGCTCCTGGCCAGGGGGGAGGGTCAGCTCCTGGCCAGGGGGAGGGTCAGTTCCTGGCCAGGGGGGAGGGTCAGCTCATGGCCAGAGGGAGGGTCAGCTCATGGCCACGGGGGAGGGTCAGCTCCTGGCCAGGGGGAGGGTCAGCTCCTGGCCGCGGGGGAGGGTCAGCTCCTGGCCAGGGGGGAGGGTCAGTTCCTGGCCACGGGGGAGGGTCAGTTCCTGGCCAGGGGGGAGGGTCAGCTCCTGGCCAGGGGGAGGGTCAGCTCCTGGCCACGGGGAGGGTCAGCTCCTGGCCAGGGGGGAGGGTCAGCTCCTGGCCACGGGGGAGGGTCAGTTCCTGGCCAGGGGGAAGGTCAGCTCCTGGCCACGGGGGAGGGTCAGCTCCTGGTCAGGGGGAGGGTCAGCTCCTGGCCAGGGGGAGGGTCAGCTCCTGGCCAGGGGGGAGGGTCAGTTCCTGGCCAGGGGGAGGGTCAGTTCCTGGTCAGGGGGAGGGTCAGCTCCTGGCCAGGGGGGAGGGTCAGCTCCTGGCCACGGGGGAGGGTCAGTTCCCGGCCAGGGGGGAGGGTCAGCGCCTGGCCGGGGGGAGGGTCAGTTCCTGGCCAGGGGGAGGGTCAGTTCCTGGCCACGGGGGAGGGTCAGTTCCTGGCCAGGGGGGAGGGTCAGCTCAGCTCCTGGCCAGGGGGAGGGTCAGCTCCTGGCCAGGGGGAGGGTCAGCTCCTGGCCGCGGGGGAGGGTCAGCTCATGGCCACGGGGGAGGGTCAGCTCCCGGCCACGGGGGAGGGTCAGCTCCTGGTCAGGGGGAGGGTCAGCTCCTGGCCAGGGGGGAGGGTCAGTTCCTGGCCAGGGGGAGGGTCAGTTCCTGGCCAGGGGGAGGGTCAGCTCCTGGTCAGGGGGGAAGGTCAGCTCCTGGCCAGGGGGAGGGTCAGTTCCTGGCCACGGGGGAGGGTCAGCTCCTGGTCAGGGGGAGGGTCAGCTCCTGGCCAGGGGGAGGGTCAGTTCCTGGCCACGGGGGAGGGTCAGCTCCTGGCCACGGGGGAGGGTCAGTTCCTGGCCAGGGGGAGGGTCAGCTCCTGGTCAGGGGGAGGGTCAGCTCCTGGCCACGGGGAGGGTCAGTTCCTGGCCACGGGGGAGGGTCAGCTCCTGGCCAGGGGGAGGGTCAGCTCCTGGCCACGGGGGAGGGTCAGTTCCTGGCCACGGGGAGGGTCAGCTCCTGGCCAGGGGGAGGGTCAGCTCCTGGCCAGGGGGGAGGGTCAGTTCCTGGTCAGGGGGAAGGGTCAGCTCCTGGCCACGGGGGAGGGTCAGCTCCTGGCCAGGGGGAGGGTCAGCTCCTGGCCACGGGGGAGGGTCAGCTCATGGCCAGGGGGAGGGTCAGCTCCTGGCCAGGGGGGAGGGTCAGTTCCTGGCCAGGGGGAGGGTCAGCTCATGGCCACGGGGGAGGGTCAGCTCATGGCCACGGGGAAGGGTCAGCTCCTGGCCACGGGGGAGGGTCAGCTCCTGGCCGCGGGGGAGGGTCAGCTCCTGGCCAGGGGGGAGGGTCAGTTCCTGGTCAGGGGGAGGGTCAGCTCCTGGCCAGGGGGAGGGTCAGTTCCTGGCCAGGGGGAGGGTCAGCTCCTGGTCAGGGGGAGGGTCAGCTCCTGGCCAGGGGGAGGGTCAGTTCCTGGCCAGGGGGGAGGGTCAGTTCCTGGCCCGGGGGGAGGGTCAGCTCCTGGCCAGGGGGGAGGGTCAGTTCCTGGCCAGGGGGGAGGGTCAGTTCCTGGCCAGGGGGGAGGGTCAGCTCCTGGTCAGGGGGAGGGTCAGTTCCTGGCCAGGGGGGAGGGTCAGTTCCTGGCCAGGGGGGAGGGTCAGCTCCTGGTCAGGGGGAGGGTCAGTTCCTGGCCAGGGGGGAGGGTCAGTTCCTGGTCAGGGGGGAGGGTCAGTTCCTGGCCAGGGGGGAGGGTCAGCTCCTGGCCAGGGGGAGGGTCAGCTCCTGGCCAGGGGGGAGGGTCAGTTCCTGGTCAGGGGGAGGGTCAGTTCCTGGCCAGGGGGGAGGGTCAGCTCCTGGTCAGGGGGAGGGTCAGCTCCTGGCCAGGGGGGAGGGTCAGCTCCTGGCCAGGGGGAGGGTCAGTTCCTGGCCAGGGGGAGGGTCAGCTCCTGGCCAGGGGGAGGGTCAGCTCCTGGTCAGGGGGAGGGTCAGTTCCTGGCCACGGGGGAGGGTCAGCTCCTGGTCAGGGGGAGGGTCAGCTCCTGGCCAGGGGGAGGGTCAGTTCCTGGCCAGGGGGAGGGTCAGCTCCTGGTCAGGGGGAGGGTCAGTTCCTGGCCACGGGGGAGGGTCAGCTCCTGGCCAGGGGGGAGGGTCAGCTCCTGGTCAGGGGGAGGGTCAGCTCCTGGCCAGGGGGGAGGGTCAGCTCCTGGTCAGGGGGAGGGTCAGTTCCTGGCCAGGGGGAGGGTCAGTTCCTGGCCGCGGGGGAGGGTCAGCTCCTGGCCAGGGGGAGGGTCAGCTCCTGGCCAGGGGGGAGGGTCAGCTCCTGGCCAGGGGGAGGGTCAGCTCATGGCCGCGGGGGAGGGTCAGCTCCTGGCCAGGGGGAGGGTCAGCTCCTGGCCACGGGGGAGGGTCAGTTCCTGGCCAGGGGGGAGGGTCAGCTCATGGCCACGGGGGAGGGTCAGCTCCTGGCCAGGGGGAGGGTCAGCTCATGGCCGCGGGGGAGGGTCAGCTCCTGGCCACGGGGGAGGGTCAGCTCCTGGCCAGGGGGGAGGGTCAGCTCCTGGCCAGGGGGAGGGTCAGCTCCTGGCCAGGGGGAGGGTCAGTTCCTGGCCAGGGGGGAGGGTCAGCTCCTGGCCACGGGGGAGGGTCAGCTCCTGGCCAGGGGGAGGGTCAGCTCCTGGTCAGGGGGAGGGTCAGCTCCTGGCCAGGGGGAAGGTCAGCTCCTGGCCAGGGGGAGGGTCAGCTCCTGGCCACGGGGGAGGGTCAGCTCCTGGTCAGGGGGAGGGTCAGCTCCTGGCCAGGGGGGAGGGTCAGCTCCTGGCCAGGGGGGAGGGTCAGCTCCTGGTCAGGGGGAGGGTCAGCTCCTGGCCAGGGGGAGGGTCAGCTCCCGGCCACGGGGGAGGGTCAGCTCCTGGCCAGGGGGAGGGTCAGCTCCTGGCCAGGGGGAGGGTCAGCTCCTGGCCAGGGGGGAAGGGTCAGCTCCTGGTCAGGGGGAGGGTCAGCTCCTGGCCAGGGGGAGGGTCAGCTCCTGGCCAGGGGGGAAGGGTCAGCTCCTGGTCAGGGGGAGGGTCAGTTCCTGGCCAGGGGGGAGGGTCAGCTCCTGGCCAGGGGGAGGGTCAGCTCCTGGCCAGGGGGGAAGGGTCAGCTCCTGGTCAGGGGGAGGGTCAGCTCCTGGCCAGGGGGGAAGGGTCAGCTCCTGGCCAGGGGGAGGGTCAGTTCCTGGCCAGGGGGGAGGGTCAGCTCCTGGCCAGGGGGGAAGGGTCAGCTCCTGGTCAGGGGGGAGGGTCAGCTCCTGGCCAGGGGGGAAGGGTCAGCTCCTGGTCAGGGGGAGGGTCAGCTCCTGGCCAGGGGGAGGGTCAGTTCCTGGCCAGGGGGGAGGGTCAGTTCCCGGCCACGGGGGAGGGTCAGCTCCTGGCCAGGGGGAGGGTCAGCTCCTGGCCAGGGGGGAGGGTCAGTTCCTGGCCAGGGGGAGGGTCAGCTCCTGGCCAGGGGGAGGGTCAGTTCCTGGCCAGGGGGAGGGTCAGCTCCTGGCCAGGGGGGAGGGTCAGCTCCCGGCCCCGGGAGTTTCCCACGGTGGCCAGGATGGGGCGGGAGTGGTCCCACTCCGGCCACGGGAGTTTCCCACGGGGCTTGGGACGTGGCGGGGGTGGTGGCCAGGATGGGGGGGGGGGGGGCGCGGTCTCACTCTGGCCACAGGAGTTTCCCACGGTGACCAGGACTCCCTGGGGGGGGGGGAAATCCCATTCCCAAATTTCCCACGGTGGCACGCGGGGCACAGAGGGTCCCGCTCCATCCCCGGGACATTCTCCCGGTGACCTGGACGTGGCCGGAGACCCCCCCCCCCCACCCCCCCCCTCGCCACCGGCCACTCACCGGGGGTCTCTCCCCGCAGGTTGTGCCAACTGCGCCGGAGCCTCCGAACCGGACCAGGACACCCCGATGTCGTGGCCACCGCCGTCCGCTCTGCCGGACACCCCTTTCCCCAACGGGGCCCTGTCTGCGGTGGCCGCGGTGGCCGAGGCGCTGCTGACCCCCGGCTACTGGGCGCTGGACCGGCTGCTGGCCCTGCAGCCCACCACGGCCCAGCGGGCGAGCTGGCGGCGGCACCGGGCCGGGAGCTGCCTCGGGGTGGGCGTGCGGCTGCTGGCGGCACCGGTCCTGGCGCTGGCGCTGGTGCTGGCGCTGCCGCTCTCCCTGCTGGGGCTACTGCTGTGGCTACCGGTGCAGGCCAAGCGCCGGCCCTTGGTCCACCAGCACGAGGCCGCCGCGGCCACGCCGGAGCCCTGGGACCCGCGGCGACCCCGCAGCTTCACCTTCGTGACCGCCAACCTGTGCCTGATGCCCAGCGGCCTGGCCCGCTTCAGCAACCTGGGCAGCAGCCGCTGGCGCGCCGCGGTCATCGGTCAGCGGCTGGCCCCGGGAGCGCCGGCCGAAGGCTCCGGACACCGCGATGGGCTGCTGGAGCCGCAGCTTGGCGACGGAGGGGGCTACGGGGGCACGCTCAGCGCCGCGGCCTGGGGGCAGCCGGGCAGCGGGTCAGGGCCGGGGGCGGCCGGGGGGGATCCGTGGACGGAGGCCAGTCCGTCGGCACCGGTGGCCAGCGGCACGCCGCGGCCGGAGGTGGCGATGGCCGACCCGACGCCGATGGCCAACCCACGGCCGGAGGTTGGCTCGGCGCCGACGCTGGCCGTGGCGATGACCAACGCGGCCCCGGCAGCCGCTCCGACACCGGCGGCCACCCCGCGGCCGGAGCGGCCGATCCCGCTGGCCGACCCGATGCCCTCGGTGCTGACCAGCCGCATCCCGCCGGACACCGACTTCGTGTGCCTGCAGGAGGTGTTCGACGCCGCCGCGGCCACCATCCTGCGCCAGCGGCTCGCCCGCCGCTTCCCGCACGTGCTGTGGGGGGTGGGCCCGGGGGGGCTGCGCTGCGGGCAGCTGCGGGTGCTGGGCAGTGGCCTGGTGCTGGCCAGCCGCTGGCCGCCGCTGGCCGCACGCTTCCACCCCTTCCCCAACGCCGCCCGCGAGGACGCGCTGGCCAACAAGGGGCTGCTGGTGGCACAGGTGAGGGGACACCCCCCCCGGGGGGGGCTCGGGGGGGGTGACGGGGACCGGCCCAGGTGACGCGTGGGTGGTGTTGTCCCCCCCCCCCCACAGGTGCTGTTGGGGATGGGGAGGGGTCAGCGCGTCGTGGGCTACCTGGGCTGCACCCACCTGCAGGCGCCCGCGGGTGAGTGGGGACGCGGTGACGGCGGGGGGGGGGACACTGGGGTGTTGGGTCAGTGTGGTCAGCGTGGTCTTGTCCGGCTGTGTCCGGGTGTCCTTGTCCGGCTGTGTCCGTGTGTCCCTGTGTCCCATCTGTCTCCGTGTCCCCGTGTCCCCGTGTCTCCGTGTCCCCATGTCTCCGTGTCCCCATGTCCCTGTGTCCATCTGTCCCCGTGTCCCCGTGTCTCCGTGTCCCTGTGTCCATCTGTCCCCATGTCCCCGTGTCCCTGTGTCCATCTGTCCCCGTGTCCCCATGTCCCCGTGTCCCTGTGTCCATCTGTCCCCGTGTCCCCGTGTCCCCGTGTCTCCGTGTCCCCATGTCTCCGTGTCCCCATGTCCCTGTGTCCATCTGTCCCCATGTCTCCGTGTCCCTGTGTCCATCTGTCCCCGTGTCCCCATGTCCCCGTGTCCCTGTGTCCATCTGTCCCCATGTCTCCGTGTCCGTGTGTCCCTGTGTCCATCTGTCCCCGTGTCCCCGTGTCCCCATGTCCCCGTGTCCATGCCCCCCCCGTGCCCGTGCGTCTGTGTCCCACCATGTCCCCCCATGTCCCCGTGTCCATCTGTCCGTGTGTCTCTGTCCCCCTGTCCCCCGATGTCCCCGTGTCTGTCCTTCTGTGTCCCCATGTCCCCCAATGTCCATATGGCCCCTGTGTGTCCCCGTGTCCCCATCCCCGTGCCCGTAGCTGTCCCCATCCCCGAGTCCCCATCCCCCTGTCCCCATCCCCGAGTCCCCATCCCCGTGTCCCCATCCCTGTGCCCGTAGCTGTCCCCATCCCCGTGTCCCCATTCCCGTGTGCCCATCCCCGTGTGCCCATCCCCCTGTCCCCATCCCCGTGTCCCCATCCCCGTGCCCATCGCTGTCCCCATCCCCGTGTCCCCATCCCCCTGTCCCCATCCCCGTGTGCCCATCCCCGTGCCCATAACTGTCCCCATCCCCGTGTCCCCATCCCCGAGTCCCCATCCCCCTGTCCCCATCCCCGTGTCCCCATCCCCGTGTCCCCATCCCCGTGCCCATAGCTGTCCCCATCCCCGTGTCCCCATCCCCGTGCCCATAACTGTCCCCACCCCCGTGTCCCCATCCCCGTGTCCCCATGCCCCGTGTCCCCATGCCCCGTGTCCCCATCCCCGTGTCCCCATCCCCGTGTCCCCATCCCTGTGCCCACAGCTGTTCCCATGCCCGTGTCCCCATCCCCGTGTCCCCATCCCCGTGTCCCCATCCCTGTGCCCACAGCTGTTCCCATGCCCGTGTCCCCATCCCCGTGTCCCCATCCCCGTGTCCCCATCCCCGTGCCCATAACTGTCCCCATCCCCGTGTCCCCATCCCCGTGTCCCCATCCCCGTGTCCCCACCCCCGTGTCCCCACCCCCGTGTCCCCATCCCCGTGTCCCCATCCCCGAGTCCCCACCCCCGTGTCCCCATCCCCGTGTGCCCATCCCCGTGCCCATAACTGTCCCCATCCCCGTGTCCCCATCCCCGTGTCCCCATCCCCGTGCCCATAGCTGTCCCCACCCCCGTGTCCCCATCCCTGTGCCCATAACTGTCCCCATCCCCGTGTCCCCATCCCCGTGTCCCCATCCCCGTGTCCCCACCCCCGTGTGCCCACCCCTGTGCCCGTGTCGCAGCCGATGCCACCATCCGCGACGTGCAGCTGTCCCTGGTGCTCCGCTGGCTCTGGGAGTTCCGGCGCGAGCAGGAGCAGCCGGGGGACCTGGTGGCCTTCGATGTCCTCTGCGGGGACCTCAACTTCGACAACTGCTCCCGGGGTGGGGACAGGGGGGACACGGGGGCCGGGCCAGGGGGGCAGAGGCGTGGGACACGAGGGGACGGGGCAGGGGCACGTGGGGGGATGCGGGGGGGACACACCGGGGCCATTGGGGGACACGGGGGGACGTGGTGAGGACAATGGGGGGCAGAGGGGATGGGGGTCGTGGGTGGGGGACACACGGGGGGACACGGGGGGATGCGGGGGGACGTGGTGGGGACAATGGGGGGGCAGAGGGGATGGGGGGTCGTGGGTGGGGGACACACGGAGGGGAATGGGGTGGGGGACATCGGGGGGACACGGGAGGCCGGGGGGGACACAGGGGGACACGGGGGGCGACAGCAGCGCCGCGTCCTCGGCAGGTGACGCCCAGAACCAGCAGCACCCCCTGTTCAGGGAGTTCTGGGACCCCGCGCGCTGCGACCCCGGCCACGACCAGCCCTGGGCCATCGGTGGGGACACCGCTGTCACCTCCCCGGGGTCCCCGCTGTCACCCCTGCCCGGGGACCCCGCTGTCACCTCTGCCCGGGGACCCCATTGTCACCCCTGCCCAGGGACCCCACTGTTACCCGTGCCTGGGGAACGCACTGTCTCCTCCCTGTCCCCTCCTGTCCCCTCCTTGTCCCCTCCCTGTCCCCTCCTGTCCCCTCCCCGTGTCCGGGGTCCCTCTCACTCCCTGTCCCCTCCTTGTCCCCTCCCTGTCCCCTCCTTGTCCCCTCCTGTCCCCTCCTTGTCCCCTCCTGTCCCCTCCTGTCCCCTCCTGTCCCCTCCCCGTGTCCGGGGTCCCGCTCACTCCCTGTCCCCTCCTTGTCCCCTCCCTGTCCCCTCCCCGTGTCCGGGGTCCCGCTCACTCCCTGTCCCCTCCTGTCCCCTCCTGTCCCCTCCCTGTCCCCTCCCCGTGTCCGGGGTCCCTCTCACTCCCTGTCCCCTCCTGTCCCCTCCTGTCCCCTCCCTGTCCCCTCCTGTCCCCTCCCCGTGTCCGGGGTCCCTCTCACTCCTTGTCCCCTCCCTGTCCCCTCCCTGTCCCCTCCCCGTGTCCGGGGGGTCCCGCTCACTCCCTGTCCCCTCCTTGTCCCCTCCTGTCCCCTCCTGTCCCCCCCTGTCCCCTCCTGTCCCCTCCTTGTCCCCTCCTGTCCCCTCCCTGTCCCCTCCCCGTGTCCGGGGTCCCGCTCACTCCCTGTCCCCTCCCTGTCCCCTCCTGTCCCCTCCTGTCCCCTCCTGTCCCCTCCCTGTCCCCTCCCTGTCCCCTCCCCGTGTCCGGGGTCCCGCTCACTCCCTGTCCCCTCCCTGTCCCCTCCTGTCCCCTCCTGTCCCCTCCTGTCCCCTCCCTGTCCCCTCCTTGTCCCCTCCTGTCCTCTCCCCGTGTCCGGGGTCCCTCTCACTCCCTGTCCCCTCCCTGTCCCCTCCTGTCCCCTCCTGTCCCCTCCTGTCCCCTCCCTGTCCCCTCCCTGTCCCCTCCTTGTCCCCTCCTGTCCTCTCCCCGTGTCCGGGGTCCCTCTCACTCCCTGTCCCCTCCTGTCCCCTCCCTGTCCCCTCCTGTCCCCTCCTGTCCCCTCCCCGTGTCCGGGGTCCCTCTCACTCCTTGTCCCCTCCCTGTCCCCTCCTGTCCCCTCCCCGTGTCCGGGGTCCCTCTCACTCCTTGTCCCCTCCCTGTCCCCTCCCTGTCCCCTCCCCGTGTCCGGGGGGTCCCGCTCACTCCCTGTCCCCTCCTTGTCCCCTCCTGTCCCCTCCCTGTCCCCTCCCTGTCCCCTCCTTGTCCCCTCCTGTCCCCTCCTGTCCCCTCCCTGTCCCCTCCCTGTCCCCTCCCTGTCCCCTCCTGTCCCCTCCCTGTCCCCTCCCCGTGTCCGGGGTCCCTCTCACTCCCTGTCCCCTCCCTGTCCCCTCCCTGTCCCCTCCTTGTCCCCTCCCTGTCCCCACCTTGTCCCCTCCCTGTCCCCTCCCTGTCCCCTCCTGTCCCCTCCCTGTCCCCTCCTGTCCCCTCCCTGTCCCCTCCTTGTCCCCTCCTGTCCCCTCCCCGTGTCCGGGGGGTCCCGCTCACTCCCTGTCCCCTCCCTGTCCCCTCCTGTCCCCTCCTGTCCCCAGGGACGCTGCTCGACTGCCTCAAGATCTACGAGGACGCCGTGTCCACCCCTGAGAACATGAAGAGGTGACACTGGGGACACTGGGGACACTGGGGACACTGGGGGACACTGGGGACACGGGGGACACGGGGGACACTGGGGACACTGGGGACACTGGGGACACTGGGGGACACGGGGGACACTGGGGGACACTGGGGACACTGGGGACACTGGGGATGATGGGGACACGGGGGACACTGGGGACACTGGGGGACACTGGGGGACACTGGGGACACTGGGGGACACTGGGGACACTGGGGACACGGGGGGACACTGGGGACACTGGGGACACTGGGGGACACGGGGGGACACTGGGGACACTGGGGGGGCACAGGGTGGGAGGGGGAGGGTCCGCCATGCCTGTGCCACCGTGTCCCTGTGCCAGCACAGCTCAGTGCCACCGTGTCCCCGTGTCCCTCTGTCCCCGTGCCCCCTGTCCGTCTGTCCGTCTGTCCCCTGTCCCTCTGTCCTTCTGTCCCCTGTCCCTCTGTCCTCTGTCCCTCTGTCCCTCTGTCCCTCTGTCCCCTGTCCCTCTGTCCCTCTGTCCTCTGTCCCCTGTCCCTCTGTCCCCTGTCCGTCTGTCCGTCTGTCCTCTGTCCCTCTGTCCCCTGTCCCTCTGTCCCCCTGTCCCCTGTCCGTCTGTCCCTGTCCCTCTGTCCCTCTGTCCCCTGTCCCTCTGTCCCTCTGTCCCCGTGTCCCTCTGTCCCTCTGTCCCCCTGTCCCCTCTCCCTCTGTCCCCTGTCCCTCTGTCCCCTGTCCCCCGTCCCTCTGTCCCTCTGTCCCTTGTCCCCTGTCCCTCTGTCCCCTGTCCCTCTGTCCATCTGTCCCCCTGTCCCCCTGTCCCTCTGTCCCTCTGTCCCCCTGTCCCCTGTCCCTCTGTCCTCTGTCCCTCTGTCCCTCTGTCCCCCTGTCCTCTGTCCCTCTGTCCCCTGTCCCTCTGTCCCCCTGTCCCCTGTCCGTCTGTCCCTCTGTCCATCTGTCCCTGTCCCTCTGTCCCCTGTCCCTCTGTCCCCTGTCCCTCTGTCCCCCTGTCCCTCTGTCCCTCTGTCCCCCTGTCCCCTGTCCGTCTGTCCCTCTGTCCATCTGTCCCTGTCCCTCTGTCCCCTGTCCCTCTGTCCCCTGTCCCCCGTCCCTCTGTCCCTCTGTCCCTTGTCCCCTGTCCGTCTGTCCCTGTCCCTCTGTCCCTCTGTCCCCGTGTCCCCTGTCCCTCTGTCCCCTCTCCCTCTGTCCCCTGTCCCTCTGTCCCCTGTCCCCCGTCCCTCTGTCCCTCTGTCCCCTCTGTCCCTCTGTCCCCCTGTCCCCTGTCCCCTGTCCCTCTGTCCCCTGTCCCTCTGTCCCCTGTCCCTCTATCCCCCTGTCCCCTGTCCCTCTGTCCTCTGTCCCTCTGTCCCCTCTGTCCCTCTGTCCCCCTGTCCCCTGTCCCTCTGTCCCCTCTGTCCCTCTGTCCCCCTGTCCCCTGTCCCTCTGTCCCTCTGTCCCCTGTCCCTCTGTCCCCTGTCCCTCTGTCCCCTGTCTGCCTGTCCCCTGTCCGTCTGTCCCTGTCCCTCTGTCCCTCTGTCCCTCTGTCCCTCTGTCCCTCTGTCCCCTGTCCCCTGTCCCTCTGTCCCTGTCCGTCTGTCCCTCTGTCCCCTGTCCGTCTGTCCCTCTGTCCCCTGCCCCCCCATGTCCCCTCTGTCCCTGTCCGTCTGTCCCTCTGTCCCTGTCCGTCTCTCCGTCTGTCCCTCTGTCCCTGTCCGTCTGTCTGCCTGTCCGTCTGTCCCTGTCCGTCTGTCCGTCTGTCCATCTGTCCCTCTGTCCCTGTCCGTCTGTCCCTGTCCGTCTCTCCGTCTGTCCCTCTGTCCGTCTGTCCCCTGTCCGTCTGTCTGTCTGTCCGTCTGTCCCTGTCCGTCTGTCCCTGTCCGTCTGTCCCCCTGTCCGCCTGTCCGCCTGTCCGTCTGTCCCTCAGGACGCTGTCGCAGCCGCGGGGCCGGGAGCAGTTCCTGGCCGTTCCCATCCTGTCCTGCGGGGCTCCGGACCCGGCGGCGCCGCGGCCGTGGCGGGGCCGGCGCGTGGACCGGACACTGCTGCGGAGGGAGCCCGCGCTGGCCACCGTGAGTGACCGCGGGCAGCCCGGAGGGACCAGGAGTGACCCCAGAGTGACCCCAGAGTGACCCCGGGGAGCCCCAGGGTGATCCCAGAGTGACCGCGGGGAGCCCCAGGGTGATCCCAGAGTGACCCCAGAGTGACCCCGGGGAGCCCCAGGGTGATCCCAGAGTGACCCCAGAGTGACCGCGGAGGGTCCAGGAGTGACCCCAGAGTGACCCCAGAGTGACCACGGGGAGAGCCCCAGGGTGATCCCAGAGTGACCCCAGAGTGACCCCGGGGAGTACAGAGTGATCCCAGAGTGACCACGGGGAGCCCCAGGGTGATCCCAGAGTGACCGCGGGCAGCCCGGAGGGACCAGGAGTGACCCCAGAGTGACCACGGGGAGCACAGAGTGATCCCAGAGTGACCACGGGGAGCCCCAGGGTGATCCCAGAGTGACCCCAGAGTGACCCCAGAGTGACCACGGGGAGCACAGAGTGATCCCAGAGTGACCGCGGGGAGCCCCAGGGTGATCCCAGAGTGACCCCAGAGTGACCACGGGGAGCCCCAGGGTGATCCCAGAGTGACCCCAGAGTGACCCCGGGGAGCACAGAGTGATCCCAGAGTGACCACGGGGAGCCCCAGGGTGATCCCAGAGTGACCCCAGAGTGACCCCGGGGAGCCCCAGGGTGATCCCAGAGTGACCCCAGAGTGACCCCGGGGAGCACAGAGTGATCCCAGAGTGACCACGGGGAGCCCCAGGGTGATCCCGGAGGGACCCCAGAGTGACCCCAGAGTGACCACGGGGAGCCCCAGGGTGATCCCTGAGTGATCCCAGAGTGACCGCGGGCAGCCCGGAGGGACCAGGAGTGACCCCAGAGTGACCCCAGAGTGACCACGGGGAGCCCCAGGGTGATCCCAGAGTGACCGCGGGCAGCCCGGAGGGACCAGGAGTGACCCCAGAGTGACCCCAGAGTGACCACGGGGAGCACAGAGTGACCCAGAGTGACCATGGGGAGCCCCAGGGTGATCCCAGTCTGGGGATGACCCCAGAGTGACCCCAGAGTGACCACGGGGAGACCCAGGGTGATCCCAGAGTGACCCCAGAGTGACCACGGGGAGCCCAGAGTGACCCCAGAATGACCACGGGCAGCCCGGAGTGACCCCAGAGTGACCCCAGAGTGACCATGGGGAGGCCTAGAGTGACCTCGGGGAGCACAGAGTGACCCCGAGAGTGACCCCGGGGACACCCAGAGTGACCCTGAGTGACCCTGGGACCCCAGAGTGACCCCAGAGTGACCACGGGGAGCCCAGAGTGACCCCAGAGTGACCCCAGAGTGACCACGGGGCCCCAGAGTGACCCCAGAGTGACCACGGGGAGCCCAGAGTGACCACAGGACCCTGAGTGACCCCCCGGGACTCCGAGTGACCCCCGGGACCCCCAGAGTGACCCCAGAGTGACCTCCGGCACCCAGAGTGAACCCGGGCACCCCCAGAGTGACCCCTGGCACCCCCAGAGTGACCCTTGGGACCCCCAGAATGACCCTGAGTGACCCTCAGCACCCAGAGTGACCCCGGGACCCCAGAGTGACCCTTGGGACCCCCAGAGTGGCCCCGAATGACCCCCGGGACCCCCAAAGTGACCCTTGGGACCCCCAGAGTGACCCCAGGACCCCCAGAGTGACCCCGAGTGACCCTTGGGACCCCCCGAGTGACCCTTGGGACCCCCAGAGTGACCACGGGGAGCCCCAGAGTGACCCCGGGTGACCCCCAGCACCCAGAGTGACCCCGGGACCCCAGAGTGACCCTTGGGACCCCCAGAGTGACCCCAAATGACCCCCGGCACCCCCAGAGTGACCCTTGGCACCCCCAGAGTGACCCTGGGACCCCCAGAGTGACCCCGAGTGACCCCCAGAGTGACCCCGAGTGACCCCCGGGACCCCCAGAGTGACCCTTGGGATCCCCAGAGTGACCCCGGCACCCCCAGAGTGACCCCGAGTGACCCCCAGCACCCAGAGTGACCCCGGGACCCCAGAGTGACCCTTGGGACCCCCAGAGTGACCCCGAGTGACCCCGGGACCCCAGAGTGACCCTTGGCACCCCCAGAGTGACCCCGAGTGACCCCCAGCACCCAGAGTGACCCTTGGCACCCCCAGAGTGACCCTGGGACCCCCAGAGTGACCCCGGGACCCCCAGAGTGACCCCGAGTGACCCTTGGGACCCCAGAGTGACCCCGAGTGACCCCCAGAGTGACCCCGAGTGACCCTTGGGACCCCCAGAGTGACCCCGAATGACCCCCGGGACCCCCAGAGTGACCCTTGGGACCCCTAGAATGACCCCGAGTGACCCCCGGGACCCCCAGAGTGACCCTTGGGATCCCCAGAGTGACCCTGGCACCCCCAGAGTGACCCCGAGTGACCCCCAGCACCCCGAGTGACCCCGGGACCCCAGAGTGACCCTTGGGACCCCCAGAGTGGCCCCGAATGACCCCCGGGACCCCCAAAGTGACCCTTGGGACCCCCAGAGTGACCACGGGGAGCCCCAGAGTGACCCCGAGTGACCCCCAGCACCCAGAATGACCCTTGGGACCCCCAGAGTGACCCCGGGACCCCCAGAGTGGCCCCGAATGACCCCCGGGACCCCCAAAGTGACCCTTGGGACCCCCAGAGTGACCACGGGGAGCCCCAGAGTGACCCCGAGTGACCCCCAGCACCCAGAGTGACCCTTGGCACCCCCAGAGTGACCCTGGGACCCCCAGAGTGACCCCGAATGACCCCCGGGACCCCCAGAGTGACCCTTGGGATCCCCAGAGTGACCACGGGGAGCCCCAGAGTGACCCCGATTGACCCTTGGCACCCCTAGAGTGACCCCGGGACCCCCGGAGTGACCCCGATTGACCCTTGGCACCCCCCGAGTGACCCCGAGTGACCCTTGGGACCCCCAGAGTGGCCCCGGGACCCCCAGAGTGACCCCAGGGAGCCCCAGAGTGACCCCGATTGACCCTTGGGACCCCCAGAGTGACCCCGAGTGACCCTTGGGACCCCCAGAGTGACCCCGGGACCCCAGAGTGACCCCGATTGACCCTTGGGACCCCCAGAGTGACCCTTGGGACCCCCAGAGTGGCCCCGGGACCCCCAGAGTGACCCCAGGGAGCCCCAGAGTGACCCCGATTGACCCTTGGCACCCCCGGAGTGGCCCCGGGACCCCCAGAGTGGCCCCGGTGTCCCCGAGCCCCCGCGCTGACCCCGCTGTCCCCTCAGGAGGTCACCGGGCTCTCGGTCATCACCCAGCTGGCCACGCTGTCCGACCACCTGCCCGTGGCCCTGCGGCTGCGCCTGGGGCCCGCTGACCTCTGACCCCGGCACGGCCACGGCGCCGGCCACGGCTCTGACCCCAGTGTGGCCACTGCTCCGGCCACTGCTCCGGCCACTGCTCCAGCCACTGCTCTGACCCCATCGTGGCCACTGCTCCGGCCACTGCTCCGGCCACTGCTCCAGCCACTGCTCTGACCCCATCATGGCCACTGCTCCGGCCACGGCTCTGGACACGGCGCTGGACACAGCTGCGGCCACTGCTCTGACCCTGATGTGGCCACTGCTCCGGCCACTGCTCCGGCCACTGCTCTGATCCCAGTGTGGCCACTGCTCCGGCCACTGCTCTGACCCTGATGTGGCCACTGCTCCGGCCACTGCTCCGGCCACTGCTCTGACCCCATCATGGCCACTGCTCCGGCCACAGCTCTGACCCCAGTGTGGCCACTGCTCCGGCCACTGCTCTGACCCCAGTGTGGCCACTGCTCCGGCCACTGCTCCGGCCACTGCTCTGACCCCAGTGTGGCCACTGCTCCGGCCACTGCTCCGGCCACAGCTCTGACCCTGATGTGGCCACTGCTCTGACCCTGATGTGGTCACTGCTCCGGCCACTGCTCTGACCCTGATGTGGCCACTGCTCCGGCCACTGCTCCGGCCACAGCTCTGACCCTGATGTGGCCACTGCTCTGACCCTGATGTGGTCACTGCTCCGGCCACTGCTCTGACCCTGATGTGGCCACTGCTCCGGCCACTGCTCCGGCCACTGCTCTGACCCTGATGTGGCCACTGCTCTGACCCCATCATGGCCACTGCTCCGGCCACAGCTCTGACCCCAGTGTGGCCACTGCTCCGGCCACTGCTCCGGCCACTGCTCTGACCCCATCATGGCCGCTGCTCCGGCCACTGCTCCGGCCACTGCTCTGACCCCAGTGTGGCCACTGCTCCGGCCACTGCTCTGACCCCATCATGGCCACTGCTCCGGCCACTGCACTGGTCACTGCTCCGACCCTGATGTGGCCACTGCTCCGGCCACTGCCCCGGCCACTGCTCTGACCCTGATGTGGCCACTGCTCTGGCCACTGCTCCGGCCACTGCTCTGACCCCATCATGGCCACTGCTCCGGCCACTGCTCCAGCCACTGCTCCGGCCACTGCTCTGACCCCAGTGTGGCCACTGCTGCGGCCACTTCACTGGTCACTGCCCCGGCCACTGCTCCGGCCACGTCCCCGTGAGTGCCACCGCACCGGGGTGACCGTGTGGACACGATCAGTGGTGGTATTGATCCGGAATCGGGGCCCGATTGGTCCGGTATTGATCCGGTATTGATCCGGTATTGATCCAGCATCGATCCAGCTTTGGTCTGGTATTGATCTGGTACTGATCCAGTATTGATCCGGTATTGGGGCGGGATCAGTCTGGTATTGATCTGACATCCATCCGGCGTTGATCGGGCATTGATCCAGTATTGATCCGGCATTGATCGGGCACCGATCCGGCATTGATTGGGCATTGATCCAGCATTGATCGAGCACCAATCCGGCATTGATTGGGCATTGATCCGGCATTGATCGGGCACTGATCCAGCATTGATCGGACATTGATCCAGCATTGATCGGGCATTAATCCAGCATTGATTGGGCACTGATCCGGCATTGATCGGACATTGATCCAGCATTGATCGGGCATTAATCCAGCATTGATTGGGCATTGATCCAGCATTGATCGAGCACCAATCCGGCATTGATCGGGCATTAATCCAGCATTGATTGGGCACTGATCCGGCATTGATTGGGCACTGATCCAGCATTGATCGGGCATTGATCGGGCACTGATCCAGCATTGATCCAGCATTGATTGGGCATTGATCCAGCATTGATCGAGCACCAATCCGGCATTGATCGGGCATTAATCCAGCATTGATTGGGCACTGATCCGGCATTGATTGGGCACTGATCCAGCATTGATCGGGCATTGATCGGGCACTGATCCAGCATTGATCCAGCATTGATTGGGCATTGATTCAGCATTGATCGGACATTGATCCAGCATTGATCGGGCACTGATCCGGCATTGATCAGACATTGATCGGGCACTGATCCAGCATTGATCGGGCATTGATCGGGCACTGATCCAGCATTGATCGGGCACTGATCCAGCATTGATCGGGCACTGATCCGGCATTGATCGGGCACTGATCCAGCATTGATCAGGCATTAATCCAGCATTGATTGGGCACTGATCCAGCATTGATCAGGCACCGATCCAGCATTGATTGGACATTGATCCAGCATTGATCTGGCATCGATCCGGCATTGATCGGGCACTAATCCAGCATTGATTGGGCACCGATTCAGCATTGATCAGGCATTGATGGGGCATTGATCGGGCACTGGTCTGGCATTGATCGGGCATTGATTGGGCATTGATGGGGCATTGATCGGGCATTGATCGGGCACCAATCCGGCATTGATCCGGCATTGATCGGGCATTGATCAGGCACCGATCCAGCATTGATCGGGCATTGATTGGGCACCGGTCCGGCATTGATGGGGCATTGATGGGGCATTGATCAGGCACTGATGGGGCATTGATCGGGCACTGATCGGGCACTGATGGGGCATTGATCGGGCACCGGTCCGGCAGCAGCCGCGCTCTGTTCCGGTGCCCGCTGTCGGCCGTTCCTTTGATCACGGAATTTCAGAACTCTCCGGTGTGGGCTGAGCCTGCGAATCGATCCCAGCCGGGAGCGGGGACGGGAGCGGGGACGGGAATGGGATGGGAATGGGATCGGGATGGGAATGGGAACGGGGATGGGATCGGGAACGGGAACGGGAACGGGAACGGGAATGGGAACGGGAACAGGAATGGGAGCGGGAACGGGAACAGGAGTGGGGACGGGATCGGGAATGGGAACGGGATCAGGGACGGGGACGGGATGGGATGGGATGGGAATGGGAATGGGATCGGGAACGGGGACGGGAATGGGGATGGGGATGGGAGTGGGAACGGGATCGGGAACGGGGATGGGAGTGGGAACGGGATTGGGGACGGGAACGGGATGGGATGGGATGGGAATGGGAATGGGAACGGGAATGGGAGCGGGAACGGGGACGGGAACGGGAATGGGAATGGGATTGGGAATGCGAACGGGAATGGGAATGGGGATGGGAACGGGATCGGGATTGGGATTGGGGATGGGATCGGGAACGGGATTGGGAACGGGATCGGGAATGGGGATGGGGATGGGATGGGATGGGAACAGGAATGGGATCGGGAACGGGGACGGGGATGGGAGCGGGAACAGGATCGGGAATGGGGACGGGAATGGGATCGGGATGGGAATGGGATGGGATCGGCAACGGGAACGGGATCGGGAATGGGAATGCAATGGGATTGGGATCGGGATCAGGATCAGGATTGGGATCGGGAGCGGGAATGGGAACGGGAACGGGATCGGGAATGGGATTGGGAATGGGAACGGGATTGGGGATGGGATCGGGAACGGGAATGGGGATGGGGGATGGGAACGGGATCGGGATCGGAGGGGGGGGGAGGGGGAGGGGCTCCCGCTCCGGGCGCAGAAGGAACGAAACGGCCCCGCCCCAAAGCCCGGATCCGAACCCTCCTGTATTGATCCGGTATTGATCCCTCATCGGGTCCTATTGATCCGGTATTGATCCCATATCGGGTCCTATTGATCCGGTATTGATCCCTCATCGGGTCCTATTGATCCGGTATTGATCCCGCATCGATCCCACATCGAGTCCTACTGATCCGGTATTGATCCCGCATCGAGTCCTATTGATCCGGTATTGATCCCACATCGGGTCCTATTGATCCGGCATCGATCCCACATTGGGTCCTATTGATCCGGTATTGATCCCACATCGGGTCCTATTGATCCGGTATTGATCCCGCATCGATCCCACATCGGGTCCTATTGATCTGGTATTGATCCCACATCGGGTCCTATTGATCCCACATCGATCCCACATCGGGTCCTATTGATCCCGCATCGATCCCACATCGGGTCCTATTGATCTGGTATTGATCCCACATCGGGTCCCATTGATCCCACATCGATCCCACATCGGGTCCTATTGATCCGGTATTGATCCCTCATCGGGTCCTATTGATCCGGTATTGATCCCATATCGGGTCCTATTGATCCGGTATTGATCCCATATCGGGTCCTATTGATCCGGTATTGATCCCTCATCGGGTCCTATTGATCCGGTATTGATCCCGCATCGATCCCACATCGGGTCCTACTGATCCGGTATTGATCCCGCATCGAGTCCTATTGATCCGGTATTGATCCCACATCGGGTCCTATTGATCCGGCATCGATCCCACATTGGGTCCTATTGATCCGGTATTGATCCCACATCGGGTCCTATTGATCCGGTATCGATCCCGCATCGATCCCACATCGGGTCCTATTGATCTGGTATTGATCCCACATCGGGTCCTATTGATCCCACATCGATCCCACATCGGGTCCTATTGATCCCGCATCGATCCCACATCGGGTCCTATTGATCTGGTATTGATCCCACATCGGGTCCCATTGATCCCACATCGATCCCACATCGGGTCCTATTGATCCGGTATTGATCCCTCATCGGGTCCTATTGATCCCGTATTGATCCCACATCGATCCCACATCGGGTCCTATTGATCCGGTATTGATCCCGCATCGAGTCCTATTGATCCGGTATTGATCCCACATCGATCCCACATCGGGTCCTATTGATCCGGTATTGATCCCACATCGGGTCCTATTGATCCGGCATCGATCCCACATCGGGTCCTATTGATCCGGTATTGATCCCACATCGATCCCACATCGGGTCCCATTGATCCGGTATTTATCCCTCATTGGGTCCTATTGATCCGGTATTGATCCCTCATCGGGTCCTATTGATCCGGTATTGATCCTGCATTGGGTCCTATTGATCCGGTATTGATCCCACATCGATCCCACATCGGGTCCTATTGATCTGGTATTGATCCCACATCGGGTCCTATTGATCCCACATCGATCCCACATCGGGTCCTATTGATCTGGTATTGATCCCACATCGGGTCCCATTGATCCGGTATTGATCCCTCATTGGGTCCTATTGATCCGGTATTGATCCCTCATCGGGTCCTATTGATCCGGTATTGATCCTGCATTGGGTCCTATTGATCCGGTATTGATCCCACATCGATCCCACATCGGGTCCTATTGATCTGGTATTGATCCCACATCGGGTCCCATTGATCCCACATCGATCCCACATCGGGTCCTATTGATCCGGTATTGATCCCCC
This sequence comes from Aphelocoma coerulescens, assembly GCF_041296385.1. NCBI lineage: Eukaryota > Metazoa > Chordata > Aves > Passeriformes > Corvidae > Aphelocoma > Aphelocoma coerulescens. The sequence goes on from NC_091015.1 coordinate 168,309,031, forward strand.
ATCAGGTCCTATTGATCCGGTATTGATCCCACATCGATCCCACATCGGGTCCTATTGATCCGGTATTGATCCCACATCGGGTCGTATTGATCCTGCATTGATCCCACATCGGGTCCTATTGATCCGGTATTGATCCCTCATCGGGTCCTATTGATCCGGTATTGATCCCGCATCGATCCCACATCGGGTCCTATTGATCCGGTATTGATCCCACATCGGGTCCTATTGATCTGGCATCAATCCCACATTGGGTCCTATTGATCCGGTATTGATCCCGCATCGAGTCCTATTGATCCGGTATTGATCCCACATCGATCCCACATCGGGTCCTATTGATCCGGCATCGATCCCACATCGGGTCCTATTGATCTGGTATTGATCCCACATCGGGTCCCATTGATCCAACATCGATCCCACATCGATCCCACATCGGGTCCTATTGATCCGGTATTGATCCCTCATTGGGTCCTATTGATCCGGTATTGATCCCTCATCGGGTCCTATTGATCCCGTATTGATCCCACATCGATCCCACATCGGGTCCTATTGATCCGGCATCGATCCCGCATTGATCCCACATCGGGTCCTATTGATCCCACATCGATCCCACATCGGGTCCTATTGATCTGGTATCGATCACGCATCGGGTCCTATTGATCCCGCATTGATCCAGTGTGGATCTGGTATTGATCCGGCATTGATTCGGCACTAGGTCCTATCGATCCGGCATTGATCCGGCATTGATCCGACATCAATCCGACATCGATCCGGCATTGATCCAGCATTGACTCGGCATTGATCCAGTATTGATCCGGCATTGATCTGGCATTGATCCGGTATTGATCCGGTATTGATCTGGTATTGATCCGGTATTGATCCGGTATTGATCCAGTATTGATCCAGCACTGATCCAGCATTGATCCGGTATTGATCCTGGATCAGTCTGGTATTGGTCCAGTATTGATCCACCATCGATCCCGCACTGATCCATCAGTCTGGCATTGATCCGGTATTGACCCAGCACTGATCTGGCATTGATCCAGTATCGATCTGGCCCCAATCCGGTATTGATCCAGTATTGATCTGGTATCGATCCAGCCTCAATCCGGTACTGATCCGGTATTGATCCAGTTTTGATCTGGTATTGATCCGGTATCGATCCGGCCTCGATCCAGTATTGATCCGATATTGATCTGGTATCGATCCAGTATTGATCCAGTATTGATCCGGTATCGATCCGGTATCGATCCAGCCTCAATCCGGTATTGATCCGATATTGATCTGGTATCGATCCGATATTGATCTGGTATCGATCCGGTATTGATCCGATATTGATCTGGTATCGATCCGGTATTGATCTGGTACCGATCCGGCCTCTCTCCGGCGGGGCTGGCGCAGCCCCCACGGCACAGGGGGGGCTCCCCCCTCCCCCCTCCCAGGGTTTGGGCCGGGGGGTCCCTGGGTCGGTGCCCTCCCCCCAGATCTGTGGGGCAGAGCCCTGGGGGGTCCCGTGGGGCTGGGGGGGGTCACTGGGGAGGTCCCTGGGGGTCCCTGCCCCCCCCCCAAGACACCAGGCGGGGGTTGGGGGGCAGCGGAAGCTTTATTGGAGAATGGGGGGGGTGGGGGGAGCCCCCAAAGGGGGGAGCTGGGCCCCCCAAGGAGGGGCTGAGCCCCGGAACGGGGAGGAGAGAGCCGGGGGGGGAACTGCCCCATAGCGGGGCCAGGGGCTGCCCCATAGCAGAGTCAGGGGCTGCCCCATAGCGGGGTCAGGGGGCTGCCCCATAGAAGAGTCAGGGGGCTGCCCCATAGCTGGGTCGGGGGTGCAGAACTGGAGTTGGGGGGCTGCCCCATAGCTGGAGCGGGTGAGGGGCTGCCCTATGGATTGTGCGTATCTAGAGGGAGGGGGCAGCCCCACGGAGGGGTTGGGGGGCTGCCCCACAGCGGGGAGGGGGCTGCCCCATAGGCTGTGCGTATCTAGCAATGGGGGGCTGCCCCATAGCAGCGTTGGGGGGCTGCCCCATGGCTGGAGTTGGGGGGCTGCCCTATAGACTGTGCGTATCTAGCAATGGGGCTGCCCCATGGGGGGCATCGCTGGCTTGTGGGGCTGCCCCATAGCGGGGTAAGGGGCTGCCCCATAGAGGAGCCGGGGGCTGCCCCATAGAGGGGCCAGGGGCTGCCCTATGGGGGCCATTGCTGGGTTGTGGGGCTGCCCCATGGTTGCTGTGGGGCTGCCCCATGGTTGTTGCTGTGGGGCTGCCCCATGGGGGGTTGTGGGGCTGCCCCACGGTTGCTGTGGGGCTGCCCCATCGGGAGTTGTGGGGCTGCCCCACGGTTGCTGTGGGGCTGCCCCATATGGGGTTGTGGAGCTGCCCCACGGTTGCTGTGGGACTGCCCCATGGGGGGTTGTTGCTGTGGGGCTGCCCCATAGGGGGTTGTGGGGCTGCCCCATAGGGGGTTGTGGGGCTGCCCCACAGCGGCGCCGGCCTCACACGGCCTCCTGCGCCTGCCGGAACTCGAAGACGCTGCCGCGCTCCAGGAACGGCTGTGGGGCCGGGGGGCTCGGGGGGCCCGGGGGGTTTTGGGGTCCCGGGGGGCCCGGGGGGTTTTGGGGTCCCGGGGGGGCCCAGAGGTCCTGGGGGTCCGGGGGGTCCCGGGGGCCGCCCCCGCTCCCGTCCTCGGGGGGGCCGAAGCCGCCCCCGCCCGGGGTCAGCAGGCGGAAAACGTCCTGTGGGGAGAGAGGGGTTGGGGGTCGGGGGTTTGGGGTTTGGGGTCAGAGGGGTTTGGGGTCAGGGGGGTTTGGGGTTTGGGGTTTGGGGTCAGGGGGGGTTTGGGGTCAGGGGGGTTTGGGGTCAGGGGTTTGGGGTTTGGGGTCAGGGGTTTGGGGTCAGAGGGGGTTTGGGGTTTGGGGTCAGGGGGGGTTTGGGGTCAGGGGGGTTTGGGGTCAGGGGGGTTTGGGGTTTGGGGTCAGGGGGGGTTTGGGGTCAGAGGGGGTTTGGGGTTTGGGGTCAGGGGTTTAGGTTTTGGGGTCAGGGGGGGTTTGGGGTCGGGGGGGTTTGGGGTCAGGGGGGTTTGGGGTCAGGGGGGTTTGGGGTCAGGGGGGTTTGGGGTCGGGGGGGTTTGGGGTCAGGGGGGTTTGGGGTCAGGGGGGTTTGGGGTTTGGGGTTTGGGGTTTGGGGTTTGGGGTCGGGGGGGTTTGGGGTCAGGGGTTTGGGGTCAGGGGGGGTTTGGGGTTTGGGGTCAGGGGGGTTTGGGGTCAGAGGGGGTTTGGGGTCGGGGGGGTTTGGGGTCAGGGGTTTGGGGTCGGGGGGTTGGGGTCAGAGGGGTTTGGGGTTTGGGGGGTTTGGGGGGTTTGGGGTCAGAGGGGTTTGCGGTTTGAGGTCGGGGGATTTGGGGGGTTTGGGGTCGGGGGGGTTTGGGGTCAGAGGGGGTTTGGGGTCGGGGGGGTTTGGGGTCAGAGGGGTTTGGGGTCGGGGGCGGTTTGGGGCGGTTTTGGGGGCGTTTTTGGGACAGTTTTTGGGGCGTTTTTGGGGTGAATTCAGGGCGGTTTTGGGACAGTTTTTGGGGCGGTTTTGGGGCGGTTTTGGGGCGGTTTTGGGGCGGTTTTGGGGTGGTTTTGGGGCGTTTTTGGGGCGGTTTTGGGGCAATTTTGGGGCGTTTTTGGGGCGGTTTTCGGGCGGTTTTCGGGCGGTTTTGGGGTGAATTCAGGGCGGTTTTGGGGCGGTTTTTGGGGCGATTTTGGGGTGGTTTTGGGGCAATTTTGGGACAGTTTTTGGGGTGGTTTTGGGGCGGTTTTGGGGTGGTTTTTGGGGTGGTTTTGGGGCGGTTTTGGGGCGGGTTTTGGGGTGGTTTTGGGGCGGTTTTGGGGCGGTTTTTGGGGTGGTTTTTGGGGCGGTTTGGGGGTGGATTTTGGGGTGGATTTTGTGGTGGTTTTGGGGCGGTTTTGGGGCGGTTTTGGGGCGGTTTTTGGGGCGGTTTTGGGGCGGTTTTGGGGTGCATTTTGGGGTGCATTTTGGGGTGGGTTTGGGACAGTTTTTGGGGTGAATTCAGGGCGTTTTTGGGGAGGTTTTGGGACGGTTTTGGGCGGTTTTGGGGTGGTTTTGGGGCGGTTTTGGGACAGTTTTTGGGGTGGTTTTTGGGCGGGTTTGGGGCGGGTTTGGGGCGGATTTGGGGTGGTTTTTGGGGTGGTTTTGGGGCGGTCAGGGTTGGTTTTTGGGGCGGTTTTTGGGGTGGGCTTTGGGGGAGGTTTTTGGGGCGGTTTTTGGGGTGATTTTGGGGCGGATTTGGGGTGATTTTGGGGCGGTTTTGGGGCAGTTTTGGGGCAATTTTGGGGCGGTTTTGGGGCAGTTTTTGGGGTGGATTTTTGGGGTGAATTCAGGGCGGTTTTGGGGCGGTTTTTGGCGTGGTTTTTGGGCGGTTTTGGGGCGGATTTGGGGCGGGTTTTGGGCGGTTTTGGGGCGGTTTTGGGGCGATTTCGGGGCGGCTTTTGGGGCGGTTTTTGGGGCGGTTTTGGGACGGTTTTTGGGGCGTTTTGGGGGCGGTTTTGGGGTGGTTTTTGGGGTGAATTCAGGGCGGTTTTGGGGCAGTTTTTGGGGTGGTTTTGGGGCGGTTTTGGGGTGGTTTTGGGACAGTTTTTGGGGTGCTTTTGGGGCGGTTTTGGGACAGTTTTTGGGGTGCTTTTGGGGCGGTTTTGGGGCGGTTTTGGGACAGTTTTTGGGGTGAATTCAGGGCGGTTTTGGGGCGTTTTTGGGGCGGTTTTGGGGCAGTTTTTGGGGTGCTTTTGGGGCAGTTTTGGGGCGGTTTTGGGGTGCTTTTGGGGCAGTTTTTGGGGTGAATTCAGGGCGTTTTTGGGGCGGTTTTGGGCTCACCCCCGGCTCCACGGCCACCGAGCTCTTGCCCCCCAGGTTGATGAGGCGCCCGTCCCGACGCAGCAGCAAATTCAGCCCCGGAGCCCCCGGGAGACCCCCTGGGGAGGGGGGAGGGGTCAGGGGGGTCTGGGGGGGGTCCGGGGGGGTCCGGGGGGGGCTGGGAGACCCCCTGGGGGAGGGGGGGATGGGGGGTTGGGAGGAGCTGAAGGGGTTTTTTGGGGTTTTTGGGGGGGGTCCCAGGGGTCCCTTGGGGATCTCGGGGGGAGGGGCTGAGAAATTGAGGGGATTTTTGGGGGGGTTGGGGGGTTTGGGGGTTTTGGGGGGGATTTGGGGGGTTTGGGGGGGTTTTGGGGGGTCCCTCACCCATCATCCCGTAGGGTCTCGTGGTTGATGGGGCTTTGGGGGGATTTGGGGTTTTTAGGGGATTTTGGGGGTTTTTGGGGGTTTTTGGGGTCCCTCACCCGCCATCCCGTAGGGTCTCTGGGCTGATGGGGGATTTGGGGTTTTTGGGGGTTTTTGGGGTGTTTTTGGGGTCCCTCACCTTCCATCCCGTAGGGCCTCGTGGCTGATGGGGGATTTGGGGGTTTTTGGGATGTTTTTGGGGGGTTTTTGGGGTGTTTTTGGGGGTTTTTTGGGGTGTTTTTGGGGGTTTTTTGGGGTGTTTTTGGGGTGTTTTTGGGGGGTTTTTGGGGTGTTTTTGGGGTGTTTTTGGGGGTTTTTTGGGGTGTTTTTGGGGTGTTTTTGGGGGTTTTTTGGGGTGTTTTTGGGGTGTTTTTGGGGGGTTTTTGGGGTGTTTTTGGGGTGTTTTTGGGGGTTTTGGGGGTGTTTTTGGGGGTTTTCGGGGTCCCTCACCTGCCATCCCATAGGGCCTCGTGGCTGATGGGGGATTTGGGGGTTTTGGGGTGTTTTTGGGGCTTTTTGGGGTGTTTTTGGGGGTTTTTGGGGTCCCTCACCTTCCATCCCATAGGGCCTCGTGGCTGATGGGGGATTTGGGGTATTTGGGGTGTTTTGGGGTGTTTTGGGGGGTTTTGGGGGGTTTTTGGGGTGTTTTTGGGGGTTTTTGGGGTCCCTCACCTGCCATCCCGTAGGGTCTCGTGGCTGATGGGGGATTGGGGGGATTTTGGGGTGGTTTTGGGGTGTTTTTGGGGGTTTTTGGGGGTTTTTGGGGTGTTTTTGGGGGTTTTCGGGGTCCCTCACCTTCCATCCCATAGGGTCTCGTGGCTGATGGGGGATTTGGGGTTTTTGGGGTGTTTTTGGGGGTTTGGGGGGGTTTTTGGGGGTTTTTGGGGTGTTTTTGGGGTGTTTTTGGGGATTTTTGGGGTCCCTCACCTGCCATCCCATAGGGCCTCGGGGCTGATGGGGTTTTGGGGGGATTTTGGGGTGTTTTTGGGGTGTTTTTGGGGGTTTTTGGGGTCCCTCACCTGCCATCCCATAGGGCCTCGTGGCTGATGGGGGATTTGGGGTTTTTGGGGTGTTTTTGGGGGTTTTTTGGGGTGTTTCTGGGGGTTTTTGGGGTCCCTCACCTGCCATCCCATAGGGCCTCGTGGCTGATGGGGTTTTGGGGGTTTTGGGATGGTTTTGGGGGTTTTGGGGGGTTTTTGGGGGTTTTTTGGGGTGTTTTTGGGGGTTTTCGGGGTCCCTCACCTGCCATCCCGTAGGGCCTCCTGGCTGATGGGGGATTTGGGGGTTTTGGGGTGTTTTTGGGGGGTTTTGGGGTGTTTTTGGGGTGTTTTTGGGGTGTTTTTGGGGGTTTTGGGGTGTTTTGGGGGGGTTTTTGGGGTGTTTTTGGGGCTTTTCGGGGTCCCTCACCCGCCATCCCGTAGGGCCTCGTGGCTGATGGGGGATTTGGGGTTTTTGGGGTGTTTTTGGGGTGTTTTTGGGGGTTTTGGGGGTGTTTTTGGGGCTTTTCGGGGTCCCTCACCCGCCATCCCGTAGGGCCTCGTGGCTGATGGGATTTTGGGGGGATTTTGGGGTGTTTTTGGGGTGGTTTTGGGGTGTTTTTGGGTGTTTTTGGGGTGTTTTTTGGGGTGTTTTTGGGGGTTTTTGGGGTCCCTCACCTGCCATCCCATAGGGCCTCGTGGCTGATGGGGTTTTGGGGTTTTTGGGGTGTTTTTGGGGGTTTTTGGGGTGTTTTTGGGGGTTTTTGGGGTCCCTCACCTGCCATCCCGTAGGGCCTCGTGGCTGATGGGGGATTTGGGGTTTTTGGGGGTTTTTGGGGTCCCTCACCTTCCATCCTGTAGGGCCTCGTGGCTGATGGGGGATTTGGGGTATTTGGGGTGTTTTGGGGTGTTTTGGGGGGTTTTGGGGGGTTTTTGGGGTGTTTTTGGGGGTTTTTGGGGTGTTTTTGGGGGTTTTCGGGGTCCCTCACCTACCATCCTGTAGGGTCTCGTGGCTGATGGGGTTTTGGGGGGATTTTGGAGGGATTTTAGGGGGTTTTGGGGGTTTTTGGGGTCCCTCACCCGCCATCCCGTAGGGCCTCCTGGCTGATGGGGGATTTGGGGGTTTTGGGGTGTTTTTGGGGGGTTTTGGGGTGTTTTTTGGGTGTTTTTGGGGTGTTTTTGGGGTGTTTTTGGGGGTTTTGGGGTGTTTTGGGGGGGTTTTTGGGGTGTTTTTGGGGCTTTTCGGGGTCCCTCACCCGCCATCCCGTAGGGCCTCGTGGCTGATGGGGGATTTGGGGTTTTTGGGGTGTTTTTGGGGGTTTTTGGGGTGTTTTTTGGGGTTTTTGGGGGTTTTTGGGGTCCCTCACCCGCCATCCCGTAGGGCCTCGTTGCTGAGGGGGGATTTGGGGATTTTGGGGGGATTTTAGGCGTTTTTGGGGTGTTTTTGGGGTGGTTTTGGGTGTTTTTGGGGTGTTTTTGGGGGTTTTGGGGGGTTTTGGGGTGTTTTTGGGGTGTTTTTGGGGTGTTTTTGGGGGTTTTTGGGGTGTTTTTGGGGCTTTTCGGGGTCCCTCACCCGCCATCCCGTAGGGCCTCGTGGCGCGGCGCTCGCTCAGCACCGAGAGCTCGGTCGCCCTCCGGAACTGCAGCTCCCGGATCACCCCATCCCCCCCCCGGTGCTGCCCCGCGCCCCCCGAGCCCCCCCGCAGCTCGAAGCGCCGCAGCACCACCGGGTACCTGGGGGGGGGAGGGGAAATGGGGGGGGTCAGGACCCCCAAAACAACCCCCAGAGACCCCCAAAGTAACCCCCGAGCCGCCCCCCCCACAGCACCACCGGGTACCTGGGGGGGAGGGGAATGGGGGGGTCAGGACCCCCAAACCGACCCCCAGAGACCCCCAAAACAACCCCCAGAGACCCCCAAATCACCCCCCGAGCTGCCCCCCCCCCAGCACCACCGGGTACCTGGGGGGGAGGGGAAATGGGGGGGTCAGGACCCCCAAACCGACCCCTGGAGAGCCCCAAATCTCCCCCCCCCCCGAGCCCCCCCCGGGGATCCCCCAAACCTCCCCCCGGACCCCCCAGGACCCCCCAGGACCCTCCTCTGGATCCTTCCGGGACCCCCCAAGCCCCCCAGGACCCTCCAGGACCCCCCAAAGCCCCCCCAGGATCCCCCAGAGCCCCCCAGGACCCCCTCAGGACCCCCCCAGGACCCCCCAGGAGCCCCCAGGACCCCCCAAACCCCTCAAGACCCCTCCCAGGACCCCCCAACCCCCCCCCCCAGGACCCCTCAGGACCCCCCCAGGACCCCCCAGGACCCCCCAGGACCCCCCAGGACCCCCCCAGACCCACCGGAGCTCCAGGATCTCGGGGTCGGTGATGCGGGTGTTGGATGTGGACCCCCCAAACCCCCGGGACCCCCGGACACCCCAGGACCCCCCCAGAACCCCCCAAACCCCCCCAGGACCCCCCCGGACCCACCGGAGCTCCAGGATCTCGGGGTCGGTGATGCGGGTGTTGGTCACGTGTGGGTGGGACCCCCGAGACCCCCGGGACCCCCCAGGACCCTCCAGGACCCCCCCAAACCCCCCCAGGACCCCCCAAAGCCCCCCCAGACCCACCGGAGCTCGAGGATCTCGGGGTCGGTGATGCAGGTGTTGGTCACGTGTGGATGGGACCCCCGGGTGGGACCCCCCCAAACCCCCGGGACCCCCGGACACCCCAGGACCCCCAGGACCCTCCAAACCCCCCCCAAACCCCCCCAGGACCCCCCCGGACCCACCGGAGCTCGAGGATCTCGGGGTCGGTGATGCGGGAGTTGGTCACGTGTGGGTGGGACCCCCGAGACCCCCGGGACCCCCAAACACCCCAGGACCCCCCAAACCCCCCCAGGACCCCCCCAGGACCCCCCAGGACCCCCCAGGACCCCCCAGGACCCCCCCAGACCCACCGGAGCTCCAGGATCTCGGGGTCGGTGATGCGGGTGTTGGATGTGGACCCCCCCAAATCCCCGGGACCCCCCCAAACCCCAGGACCCCCAAACCCCCCCAGGACCCCCCCAGGACCCCCCAAACCCCCCCAGACCCACCGGAGCTCGAGGATCTCGGGGTCGGTGATGCGGGTGTTGGATGTGGACCCCCCCAAACCCCCGGGACCCCCAAACCCCCCAGGACCCCCCAGAACCCCCCAGGACCCCCCAGGACCCCCCCGGACCCACCGGAGCTCGAGGATCTCGGGGTCGGTGATGCGGGTGTTGGTCACGTGTGGGTGGGACCCCCAAGACCCCCGGGACCCTCAAACACCCCAGGACCCCCAAACCCCCCCAAACCCCCCCAGGACCCCCCAGGACCCCTCAGGACCCCCCAAAGCCCCCCCGGACCCACCGGAGCTCGAGGATCTCGGGGTCGGTGATGCGGGTGTTGGTCATGTGCGTGTGGACCCCGCTGCGCCCCCCCCAGCGCGGCCCCGCCCCCGCGCCCCCCGCCACCGTCTCGTAGTACCCGCCCCGCTCGGAGCCGAAGGTCACGTTGTTCATGCAGCCCTGGGGGACCCCAAAACCACCGCTGGGACCCCAAAAACCGCGCTGGGACCCCAAAAATACCGCTGGGACCCCAAAAACCCCGCTGGCACCCCAAAAACCCCGCTGGGACCCCAAAAACCCGCTGGGATCCCAAAATCACCGCTGGGATCCCAAAAACCCCCCTGGGACCCCAAAAATACCGCTGGGACCCCAAAAACCCCGCTGGGACCCCAAAAACCCGCTCTGGAACCCCAAAAACCCGCTGGGATCCCAAAATCACCGCTGGGACCCCAAAAACCCCGCTGGGACCCCAAAAACCCGCTCTGGAACCCCAAAAACCCGCTGGGATCCCAAAAACCCCGCTGGGACCCCAAAAACACCGCTGGGACCCCAAAAATACCGCTGGGACCCCAAAACCCCCCGGGCACCCCAAAAACCCCGCCCTGGGACCCCCAAACCCCCCTGGCACCCCAAAACTCCCCTGGCACCCCAAAAACCCCCCTGGGACCCCAAAAACCCCGCTGGGACCCCAAAATCACCACTGGCACCCCCAAAACCCCCTGGGACCCCCAAAACCCCCTGGGACCCCAAAAACCCCGCTGGGACCCCAAAAACGGCACCCAAAAACCGCGCTGGGACCCCAAAACCCCGCCCTGGGACCCCAAAACCCCCCGGGGACCCCAAAAACCCCGCTGGGACCCCAAAACCCCCCCGGCACCCCAAAAACCCCCCGGGCACCCCAAAAACGGCCCCCCAAACCCCCTGTGACCCCAAAACCTCGCTGGTACCCCAAAAACACCACTGGGACCCCAAAACCCCCCTGGGATCCCAAAAACCCCCCGGGCACCTCAAAAACGGCCCCCCAAACCCCCTGTGACCCCAAAACCCCGCTGGCACCCCAAAAACACCGCTGGGACCCCAAAAACCCCCCGGGGACCCCAAAAACCCCCTGGGACCCCAAAAACCCCGCTGGGACCCCAAAAACACCGCTGGGACCCCAAAAACCCCGCTGGGACCCCAAAGCCCCCCGGGCACCCCAAAAACCCCGCTGGGACCCCCAAAACGGCACCCCAAAAACTGCGCTGGGACCCCAAAATCCCCCGGGGACCCCAAAAACCCCCCTGGGATCCCAAAAACGGCCCCCCAAACCCCCTGGGACCCCAAAACCCCCGCCCGGGCACCCCAAAACCCTCCGGGGACCCCAAAAACCCCGCTGGGACCCCAAAAACGGCACCCCAAAACCCCGCTGGGACCCCAAAACCGCGCTGGGACCCCAAAAACGGCACCCCACAAACCCCCTGGGACCCCCAAACCCTGCTGGCACCCCAAAACCGCGCTGGGACCCCAAAACCCCAAAACGGCACCCCAAAAACACCGCTGGCACCCCAAAACCCCGCTGGGACCCCAAAAACCCCCCTTGGACCCCAAAAACCCCGCCCTGGGACCCCAAAACCCCCCGGGCACCCCAAAACCGCGCCCTGGGACCCCAAAACCCCCCCGGGCACCCCAAAAACCGCGCTGGGACCCCAAAAACCCCCGGGGACCCCAAAAACCCCGCTGGGACCCCAAAAACCCGCTGGCACCCCAAAAACCCCCCTGGGATCCCAAAAACCCCCCTGGGACCCCAAAAACCCCGCGGGGACCCCAAACCCCCCCCCCCGGGGACCCCAAAAACCCCGCTGGGACCCCAAAAACGGCACCCCAGAACTGCGCTGGGACCCCAAAAACCCCCTGGGACCCCAAAACCCCCCCCGGGCACCCCAAAAACCCCCCTGGGACCCCAAAACCCCCCCCCGGGCACCCCAAAAACCCCCCTGGGACCCCAAAAACCCCACTGGGACCCCAAAACCCCCCGGGGACCCCAAAAACCCCGCGGGGACCCCAAAAACCCCGCTGGCACCCCAAAAACACCGCTGGCACCCCAAAAACCCCCCGGGCACCCCAAAAACACCGCTGGGACCCCAAAACCCCCCGGGCACCCCAAAACCCCCCGGGCACCCCAAAACCCCGCTGGGACCCCAAAACGGCACCCCAAAAACTGCGCTGGGACCCCAAAACCCCCCGGGCACCCCAAAACCCCCCTGGGATCCCAAAAACCGCCCTGGGACCCCAAAACCCCCTGGGCACCCCAAACCCCCGCTGGCACCCCAAAACCCCGCCCTGTGACCCCAAAAACCCCGCTGGCACCCCAAAAATGGCACCCCACAAACCCCTGCCCTGGGACCCCAAAAACCCCCTGGGACCCCAAAGAACGGCCCCCCAAACTCCCCGGGGACCCCAAAACCCGCTGGGACCCCCGAAAACCCGCTGGGACCCCAAAACCCCGCCCTGGAACCCCAAAACCCCCCTGGCACCCCAAAAACCCCCCTGGGACCCCAAAACGGCACCCCAAAAACTGCGCTGGGACCCCAAAATCCCCCGGGAACCCCCAAAACCCTGCTGGGACCCCAAAAACGGCCCCCCAAACCCGCTGGCACCCCAAAACCCCCCCGGGCACCCCAAAACCCTCCGGGGACCCCAAAACCCCCCTGGCACCCCAAAACCCCGCCCTGTGACCCCAAAAACCCCCCTGGGACCCCAAAACCCCCCCGGGCACCCCAAAACCCCCTGGGACCCCAAAAACTCCCCTGGCACCCCAAAACCCCGCCCTGGGACCCCAAAACCCCCTGGGACCCCAAAAACCCCGCTGGCACCCCAAAAACCCCCCTGGGACCCCAAACCCCCCTGGGACCCCAAAACCCCCGCCCGGGCACCCCAAAACCCCCTGGGACCCCAAAAACCCCGCTGGGACCCCAAAACCCCCCCGGGCACCCCAAAAACTCCGCCCCGTCCCCTCCCCCTCCCCTCCCCTCCCCCACCTGCGAGGCCGCGCATGCGCCGAAGGCGCGCAGCACCACGTCCACCACGCGCTGTGACGTCAGCACGTTCCCGCCAACCACGGCGGCCTCGGGGGAGGGGTCCAGGATGGAGCCCCCGGGGATGAGAACGCGGACGGGGGCCAGGCAGCCCTGGGGGAGGGGAGATGGGCACACCTGGGCACACCTGGGTACAGCTGGGCACACACCTGGGTACAGCTGGGCACACACCTGGGTACACCTGGGTACAGCTGGGTACACCTGGGCACACACCTGGGTACAGCTGGGCACACCTGGGCACACACCTGGGTACACACCTGACCTAACCTGGGCACACCTGGGTACACCTGGGTACAGCTGGGGACAGCTGGGCACACCTGGGTACAGCTGGGTACACCTGGGTACAGCTGGGTACAGCTGAGCTAACCTGGGTACACCTGGGCACACCTGGGTACAGCTGGGCACAGCTGGGCACACACCTGAGCTAACCTGGGCACACCTGGGCACACACCTGGGCACACCTGGGTACACCTGGGTACACCTGGGCACACACCTGACCTAACCTGGGCACACCTGGGTACAGCTGGGCACACCTGGGCACACACCTGAGCTAACCTAGGCACACCTGGGCACACCTGGGCACACCTGGGCACACCTGGGTACACACCTGGGTACACCTGGGTACAGCTGGGTACAGCTGGGAACACACCTGGGTACACCTGGGTACACACCTGGGTACACCTGGGTACAGCTGGGTACAGCTGGGAACACACCTGGGCACACCTGGGTACACCTGGGTACACACCTGGGCACACCTGGGTACAGCTGGGCACACCTGAGCTAACCTGGGCACACACCTGGGCACAGCTGGGCACACCTGAGCTAACCTGGGTACCCGGGGATGAGAACGCGGACGGGGGCCAGGCAGCCCTGGGGGAGGGGAGAGACACCTGGGCACACCTGGGCACACCTGGGCACACCTGGGTACAGCTGAGCTAACCTGGGCACACCTGGGCACACTTGGGTACACCTGGGTACAGCTGGGTACAGCTGGGTACAGCTGGGCACACCTGGGCACACACCTGGGTACACCTGGGCACACCTGGGCACACACCTGGGCACACTTGGGTACACCTGGGTACAGCTGGGTACACCTGGGTACACCTGGGCACACCTGGGCACACCTGGGTACAGCTGGGCACACCTGAGCTAACCTGGGCACACCTGGGCACACCTGGGTACACACCTGGGCACACCTGGGTACAGCTGGGTACAGCTGGGCACACCTGAGCTAACCTGGGCACACCTGGGCACACCTGGGTACACACCTGGGCACACCTGGGTACACCTGGGCACACACCTGGGTACACCTGACCTAACCTGGGTACACCTGGGTACAGCTGGGCACACCTGGGCACACCTGGGTACACCTGGGCACACCTGGGCACACACCTGGGCACACCTGGGTACACCTGGGCACACCTGGGCACACCTGGGCACACACCTGGGTACAGCTGGGCACACACCTGACCTAACCTGGGCACACCTGGGGACACCTGGGGGCACACCGGAGCTAACCTGGGCACACCTGGGTACAGTTGGGCACACCTGGGCACACCTGGGCACACACCTGGGCACACCTGGGCACACACCTGGGTACACCTGAGCTAACCTGGGTACAGCTGGGTACACCTGGGCACACCTGAGCTAACCTGGGTACACCTGGGCACAGCTGGGCACACCTGAGCTAACCTGGGTACCCGGGGATGGGAACGTGGACGGGGGCCAGGCAGCCCTGGGGGGAGATGGGCACACCTGGGCACACCTGGGCACACCTGGGCACACACCTGGGCACACCTGGGTACACACCTGGGCACACCTGGGCACACCTGGGTACAGCTGGGTACACACCTGGGCACACCTGGGTACACACCTGGGTACACCTGGGTACAGCTGCATACAGCTGGGCACACACCTGGGCACACCTGGGCACACCTGGGCACACACCTGGGCACACCTGGGTACACCTGGGTACACCTGGGCACACCTGGGCACACCTGGGTACACATGGGCACACCTGGGCACACCTGGGCACACCTGGGTACACCTGGGTACAGCTGGGTACACCTGGGCACACCTGGGCACACCTGGGCACACCTGGGTACAGCTGGGTACAGCTGGGTACACCTGGGTACACACCTGGGCACACACCTGGGCACACCTGGGGTGTTTTGGGGGCTCTGGGGGATCCCGAGGTCTCACCTGGTTCAGGGGGATCTCGGGGCTGGTTTTGGGGTGTTTGGGCCGTGTTTGGGGTGTTTAGGGCTGTTTTTGGGGTGTTTTGGGGTGTTTAGGGCCGTGTTTGGGCTGTTTTTGGGGTGTTTGGGGTGTTTTTGGGGTGTTTTGGGGTGTTAGGGCCGTTTTTGGGGTGTTTTGGGGTGTTTTTGGGTTGTTTTAGGGCTGTTTTTGGGGTGTTTTTGGGGTGGTTTGGGGTGTTTGGCCTGTTTTTGGGGTGTTTAGGGCCGTGTTTGGGCTGTTTTGGGGGTGTTTGGGGTGTTTTGGGGTGTTTAGGACTGTTTTTGGCGTGTTTTAGGGCTGGTTTTGGGGTGTTTTGGGGTGGTTTTGGGCTGTTTTTGGGGTGTTTGGGGTGTTTTAGGGCTGTTTTTGGGGTGTTTGGGCTGGTTTTGGGTGTTTTTGGGGTGTTTAGGGCCGTTTTTGGGGTGTTTTTGGGGTCCCACCTGGTTGAGGGGGATCTCGTGCCCCACCAGGCACCGCAGGCAGGAGATCAGCGCTGACAGGGCTGGTTTGGGCTGTTTTGGGCTGGTTTTGGGGTGTTTGGGCTGGTTTTGGGGTGTTTTTGGGTGTTTGGGCTGGTTTTGGGGTGTTTTTGGGTGTTTGGGCTGGTTTTGGGGTGTTTGGGCTGTTTTTGGGCTGGTTTTGGGCTGGTTTTGGGCTGGTTTTGGGTGTTTTTGGGGTGTTTTTGGGGAGTTTAGGGCCGTTTTTGGGGTGTTTTGGGGTGTTTTTGGGGTGTTTTTGGGGTGTTTTGGGGTGTTTTTGGGGTGTTTTGGGCCGTTTTCGGGGTGTTTTTGGGGTGTTTTTGGGGTGTTTAGGGCTGTTTTTGGGGTGTTAGGGCTGTTTCTGGGGTGTTTGGGGTGTTTAGGGCCGTGTTTGGGCCGTTTTTGGGGTGTTTAGGGCCGTTTTTGGGGTGTTTAGGGCTGTTTTTGGGGTGTTTGGGCTGTTTTTGGGGTGTTTAGGGCCGTTTTTGGGGTGTTTTGGGGGTGTTTTTGGGGTCCCACCTGGTTGAGGGGGATCTCGTGCCCCACCAGGCACCGCAGGCAGGAGATCAGCGCTGACAGGGCTGGTTTGGGGTGTTTTGGGGTGTTTGGGGTGATTTTGGGGTGGTTTTGGGGTGTTTAGGGCTGTTTTTGGGGTGTTTAGGGCCGTGTTTGGGCTGTTTTGGGGGTGTTTGGGGTGTTTTTGGGGTGTTTTGGGCTGTTTTGGGCTGTTTTGGGGGTGCTTTGGAGTGTTTTGGGGTGTTAGGGCTGTTTTTGGGGTGTTTGGGCTGTTTTTGGGGTGTTTAGGGCCGTGTTTGGGCTGTTTTTGGGGTGTTTAGGGCTGTTTAGGGCCGTTTTTGGGGTGTTTTTGGGGTGTTTTAGGGCTGTTTTTGGGGTCCCACCTGGTTGAGGGGGAACTCGTGCCCCACCAGGCACCGCAGGCAGTAGATCAGCGCTGACAGGGCTGGTTTGGGCTGGTTTTGGGGTGTTTGGGGTGATTTTGGGGTGTTTAGAGCTGTTTTGGGGGTGGTTTTGGAGTGTTTAGGGCTGTTTTTGGGGTGTTTTGGGGTGTTTGGGCTGTTTTTGGGGTGTTTTTGGGGTGTTTTGGGGTGATTTTGGGGTGTTTTTGGGGTTTTTGGGCTGTTTTTGGGGTGCTTTGGGCCGTTTTTGGGGTGTTTGGGCTGTTTTTGGGGTGGTTTTGGGGTGCTTAGGGCCGTTTTTGGGGTGCTTTGGGGTGTTTTTGGGGTCCCACCTGGTTGAGGGGGATCTCGTGCCCCACCAGGCACCGCAGGCAGTAGATCAGCGCTGACAGGGGTGGTTTGGGCCGTTTTTGGGGTGTTTAGGGCTGTTTAGGGCCGTTTTTGGGGTGTTTTTGGGGTGTTTTAGGGCTGTTTTTGCGGTCCCACCTGGTTGAGGGGGATCTCGTGCCCCACCAGGCACCGCAGGCAGGAGATCAGCGCTGACAGGGCTGGTTTGGGCTGGTTTTGGGGTGTTTGGGGTGATTTTGGGGTGTTTTTGGGGTGTTTAGGGCTGTTTTGGGGTGTTTTTGGGGTCCCACCTGGTTGAGGGGGATCTCGTGCCCCACCAGGCACCGCAGGCAGGAGATCAGCGCTGACAGGGCTGGTTTGGGCTGGTTTTGGGGTGTTTGGGGTGATTTTGGGGTGTTTTTGGGGTGTTTAGGGCTGTTTTTGGGGTGTTTAGGGCCGTTTTTGGGGTGTTTTTGGGGTGTTTAGGGCCGTTTTTGGGCTGTTTTTGGGGTCCCACCTGGTTGAGGGGGATCTCGTGCCCCACCAGGCACCGCAGGCAGTAGATCAGCGCTGACAGGGCTGGTTTGGGCTGGTTTTGGGGTGTTTGGGCTGTTTTTGGGGTGTTTGGGCTGTTTTTGGGGTGTTTTGGGGTGTTTTGGTCTGTTTTTGGGGTGTTTGGGCTGTTTTTGGGGTGTTTTGGGGTGTTTTGGGCTGTTTTTGGGGTGTTTGGGCTGTTTTTGGGGTGTTAGGGCTGTTTTTGGGGTGTTTTTGGGGTGTTTTAGGGCTGTTTTTGGGGTGTTTGGGCTGGTTTTGGGTGTTTTTGGGGTGTTTAGGGCTGTTTTTGGGGTGTTTTTGGGGTGTTTAGGGCTGTTTTTGGGGTGTTTTGGGGTGTTTTTGGGGTGTTTTGGGGTGTTTGGGGTGTTTTTGGGGTGTTTTGGGGTGATTTTGGGGTGTTTAGGGCTGTTTTTGGGGTGTTTAGGGCCGTGTTTGGGCTGTTTTTGGGGTGTTTAGGGCTGTTTTTGGGATGTTTTTGGGGTGTGTTGGGCTGTTTTTGGGGTGTTTTGGGGTGTTTTGGGCTGGTTTTGGGGTGTTTTTGGGGTGTTTAGGGCCGTTTTTGGGGTGTTTTTGGGGTGTTTTTGGGGCTTTTGGGGTGTTTTTGGGGTGTTTTTGGGGTCCCACCTGGTTGAGGGGGATCTCGTGCCCCACCAGGCACCGCAGGCAGGAGATCAGCACTGACAGGGCTGGTTTGGGCTGTTTTTGGGGTGTTTTTGGGGTGTTTTTGGGGTGTTTTGGGCTGTTTTTGGGGTGTTTAGGGCCGTTTTTGGGGTGTTTAGGGCTGTTTTTGGGGTGTTTGGGGTGTTTTTGGGATGGTTTTGGGGTGTTTAGGGCCGTGTTTGGGCTGTTTTTGGGGTGTTTAGGGCTGTTTTTGGGCTGTTTTGGGGGTGTTTGGGCCGTTTTTGGGGTGTTTAGGGCTGTTTTTGGGGTGTTTTTGGGGTGTTTGGGGTGTTTTTGGGGTGTTTAGGGCCGTTTTTGGGGTGTTTAGGGCCGTTTTTGGGGTCCCACCTGGTTGAGGGGGATCTCGTGCCCCACCAGGCACCGCAGGCAGTAGATCAGCGCTGACAGGGCTGGTTTGGGCTGGTTTTGGGGTGTTTTTGGGGTGTTTTGGGCTGTTTTTGGGGTGTTTAGGGCCGTTTTTGGGGTGTTTAGGGCTGTTTTTGGGGTGTTTGGGGTGTTTTTGGGATGGTTTTGGGGTGTTTAGGGCCGTTTTTGGGGTGTTTTTGGGGTGTTTGGGCTGTTTTTGGGGTGTTTTGGGGTGTTTAGGGCTGTTTTTGGGGTGTTTTGGGCCGTGTTTGGGCTGTTTTTGGGGTGTTTGGGGTGTTTTTGGGGTGGTTTTGGGGTGGTTTTGGGGTGTTTTTGGAGTGTTTGGGCTGTTTTTGGGGTGTTTTGGGGTGTTTGGGCTGTTTTTGGGGTGTTTAGGGCCGTGTTTGGGCTGTTTTGGGGGTGTTTGGGGTGTTTTTGGGGTGTTTTGGGGTGTTTTGGGCTGTTTTTGGGGTGCTTTGGAGTGTTTTGGGGTGTTAGGGCTGGTTTTGGGGTGTTTGGGCTGTTTTTGGGGTGTTTAGGGCCGTGTTTGGGCTGTTTTTGGGGTGTTTAGGGCCGTTTTTGGGGTGTTTAGGGCTGTTTTTGGGGTCCCACCTGGTTGAGGGGGATCTCGTGCCCCACCAGGCACCGCAGGCAGGAGATCAGCGCTGACAGGGCTGGTTTGGGCTGGTTTTGGGGTGTTTTTGGGGTGTTTAGGGCTGTTTTTGGGGTGTTTTTGGGGTGTTTGGGGTGTTTTAGGGCTGTTTTTGGGGTGTTTGGGCTGGTTTTGGGTGTTTTTGGGGTGTTTAGGGCCGTTTTTGGGGTGTTTTTGGGGTCCCACCTGGTTGAGGGGGATCTCGTGCCCCACCAGGCACCGCAGGCAGGAGATCAGCGCTGACAGGGCTGGTTTGGGCTGTTTTGGGCTGGTTTTGGGGTGTTTGGGCTGGTTTTGGGGTGTTTTTGGGTGTTTGGGCTGGTTTTGGGGTGTTTTTGGGTGTTTGGGCTGGTTTTGGGGTGTTTGGGCTGTTTTTGGGCTGGTTTTGGGCTGGTTTTGGGCTGGTTTTGGGTGTTTTTGGGGTGTTTTTGGGGAGTTTAGGGCCGTTTTTGGGGTGTTTTGGGGTGTTTTTGGGGTGTTTTTGGGGTGTTTTGGGGTGTTTTTGGGGTGTTTTGGGCCGTTTTCGGGGTGTTTTTGGGGTGTTTTTGGGGTGTTTAGGGCTGTTTTTGGGGTGTTAGGGCTGTTTCTGGGGTGTTTGGGGTGTTTAGGGCCGTGTTTGGGCCGTTTTTGGGGTGTTTAGGGCCGTTTTTGGGGTGTTTAGGGCTGTTTTTGGGGTGTTTGGGCTGTTTTTGGGGTGTTTAGGGCCGTTTTTGGGGTGTTTTGGGGGTGTTTTTGGGGTCCCACCTGGTTGAGGGGGATCTCGTGCCCCACCAGGCACCGCAGGCAGGAGATCAGCGCTGACAGGGCTGGTTTGGGGTGTTTTGGGGTGTTTGGGGTGATTTTGGGGTGGTTTTGGGGTGTTTAGGGCTGTTTTTGGGGTGTTTAGGGCCGTGTTTGGGCTGTTTTGGGGGTGTTTGGGGTGTTTTTGGGGTGTTTTGGGCTGTTTTGGGCTGTTTTGGGGGTGCTTTGGAGTGTTTTGGGGTGTTAGGGCTGTTTTTGGGGTGTTTGGGCTGTTTTTGGGGTGTTTAGGGCCGTGTTTGGGCTGTTTTTGGGGTGTTTAGGGCTGTTTAGGGCCGTTTTTGGGGTGTTTTTGGGGTGTTTTAGGGCTGTTTTTGGGGTCCCACCTGGTTGAGGGGGAACTCGTGCCCCACCAGGCACCGCAGGCAGTAGATCAGCGCTGACAGGGCTGGTTTGGGCTGGTTTTGGGGTGTTTGGGGTGATTTTGGGGTGTTTAGAGCTGTTTTGGGGGTGGTTTTGGAGTGTTTAGGGCTGTTTTTGGGGTGTTTTGGGGTGTTTGGGCTGTTTTTGGGGTGTTTTTGGGGTGTTTTGGGGTGATTTTGGGGTGTTTTTGGGGTTTTTGGGCTGTTTTTGGGGTGCTTTGGGCCGTTTTTGGGGTGTTTGGGCTGTTTTTGGGGTGGTTTTGGGGTGCTTAGGGCCGTTTTTGGGGTGCTTTGGGGTGTTTTTGGGGTCCCACCTGGTTGAGGGGGATCTCGTGCCCCACCAGGCACCGCAGGCAGTAGATCAGCGCTGACAGGGGTGGTTTGGGCCGTTTTTGGGGTGTTTAGGGCTGTTTAGGGCCGTTTTTGGGGTGTTTTTGGGGTGTTTTAGGGCTGTTTTTGCGGTCCCACCTGGTTGAGGGGGATCTCGTGCCCCACCAGGCACCGCAGGCAGGAGATCAGCGCTGACAGGGCTGGTTTGGGCTGGTTTTGGGGTGTTTGGGGTGATTTTGGGGTGTTTTTGGGGTGTTTAGGGCTGTTTTGGGGTGTTTTTGGGGTCCCACCTGGTTGAGGGGGATCTCGTGCCCCACCAGGCACCGCAGGCAGGAGATCAGCGCTGACAGGGCTGGTTTGGGCTGGTTTTGGGGTGTTTGGGGTGATTTTGGGGTGTTTTTGGGGTGTTTAGGGCTGTTTTTGGGGTGTTTAGGGCCGTTTTTGGGGTGTTTTTGGGGTGTTTAGGGCCGTTTTTGGGCTGTTTTTGGGGTCCCACCTGGTTGAGGGGGATCTCGTGCCCCACCAGGCACCGCAGGCAGTAGATCAGCGCTGACAGGGCTGGTTTGGGCTGGTTTTGGGGTGTTTGGGCTGTTTTTGGGGTGTTTGGGCTGTTTTTGGGGTGTTTTGGGGTGTTTTGGTCTGTTTTTGGGGTGTTTGGGCTGTTTTTGGGGTGTTTTGGGGTGTTTTGGGCTGTTTTTGGGGTGTTTGGGCTGTTTTTGGGGTGTTAGGGCTGTTTTTGGGGTGTTTTTGGGGTGTTTTAGGGCTGTTTTTGGGGTGTTTGGGCTGGTTTTGGGTGTTTTTGGGGTGTTTAGGGCTGTTTTTGGGGTGTTTTTGGGGTGTTTAGGGCTGTTTTTGGGGTGTTTTGGGGTGTTTTTGGGGTGTTTTGGGGTGTTTGGGGTGTTTTTGGGGTGTTTTGGGGTGATTTTGGGGTGTTTAGGGCTGTTTTTGGGGTGTTTAGGGCCGTGTTTGGGCTGTTTTTGGGGTGTTTAGGGCTGTTTTTGGGATGTTTTTGGGGTGTGTTGGGCTGTTTTTGGGGTGTTTTGGGGTGTTTTGGGCTGGTTTTGGGGTGTTTTTGGGGTGTTTAGGGCCGTTTTTGGGGTGTTTTTGGGGTGTTTTTGGGGCTTTTGGGGTGTTTTTGGGGTGTTTTTGGGGTCCCACCTGGTTGAGGGGGATCTCGTGCCCCACCAGGCACCGCAGGCAGGAGATCAGCACTGACAGGGCTGGTTTGGGCTGTTTTTGGGGTGTTTTTGGGGTGTTTTTGGGGTGTTTTGGGCTGTTTTTGGGGTGTTTAGGGCCGTTTTTGGGGTGTTTAGGGCTGTTTTTGGGGTGTTTGGGGTGTTTTTGGGATGGTTTTGGGGTGTTTAGGGCCGTGTTTGGGCTGTTTTTGGGGTGTTTAGGGCTGTTTTTGGGCTGTTTTGGGGGTGTTTGGGCCGTTTTTGGGGTGTTTAGGGCTGTTTTTGGGGTGTTTTTGGGGTGTTTGGGGTGTTTTTGGGGTGTTTAGGGCCGTTTTTGGGGTGTTTAGGGCCGTTTTTGGGGTCCCACCTGGTTGAGGGGGATCTCGTGCCCCACCAGGCACCGCAGGCAGTAGATCAGCGCTGACAGGGCTGGTTTGGGCTGGTTTTGGGGTGTTTTTGGGGTGTTTTGGGCTGTTTTTGGGGTGTTTAGGGCCGTTTTTGGGGTGTTTAGGGCTGTTTTTGGGGTGTTTGGGGTGTTTTTGGGATGGTTTTGGGGTGTTTAGGGCCGTTTTTGGGGTGTTTTTGGGGTGTTTGGGCTGTTTTTGGGGTGTTTTGGGGTGTTTAGGGCTGTTTTTGGGGTGTTTTGGGCCGTGTTTGGGCTGTTTTTGGGGTGTTTGGGGTGTTTTTGGGGTGGTTTTGGGGTGGTTTTGGGGTGTTTTTGGAGTGTTTGGGCTGTTTTTGGGGTGTTTTGGGGTGTTTGGGCTGTTTTTGGGGTGTTTAGGGCCGTGTTTGGGCTGTTTTGGGGGTGTTTGGGGTGTTTTTGGGGTGTTTTGGGGTGTTTTGGGCTGTTTTTGGGGTGCTTTGGAGTGTTTTGGGGTGTTAGGGCTGGTTTTGGGGTGTTTGGGCTGTTTTTGGGGTGTTTAGGGCCGTGTTTGGGCTGTTTTTGGGGTGTTTAGGGCCGTTTTTGGGGTGTTTAGGGCTGTTTTTGGGGTCCCACCTGGTTGAGGGGGATCTCGTGCCCCACCAGGCACCGCAGGCAGGAGATCAGCGCTGACAGGGCTGGTTTGGGCTGGTTTTGGGGTGTTTTTGGGGTGTTTAGGGCTGTTTTTGGGGTGTTTTTGGGGTGTTTTGGGCTGTTTTTGGGGTGTTTAGGGCCGTTTTTGGGGTGTTTAGGGCTGTTTTTGGGGTGTTTGGGGTGTTTTTGGGATGGTTTTGGGGTGTTTAGGGCCGTGTTTGGGCTGTTTTTGGGGTGTTTAGGGCTGTTTTTGGGGTGTTTAGGGCCGTTTTTGGGGTCCCACCTGGTTGAGGGGGATCTCGTGCCCCACCAGGCACCGCAGGCAGGAGATCAGCACTGACAGGGCTGGTTTGGGCTGGTTTTGGGGTGTTTTTGGGGTGTTTTGGGCCGTTTTTGGGGTGTTTGGGCCGTTTTTGGGGTGTTTTAGGGCCGTTTTTGGGGTGTTTAGGGCCGTTTTTGGGGTGTTTAGGGCCGTTTTTGGGGTCCCACCTGGTTGAGGGGGATCTCGTGCCCCACCAGGCACCGCAGGCAGTAGATCAGCGCTGACAGGGTGATGGCGCGGGGGGCGTTGCAGTTCCCCAGCACCTCGGGGCCCGTCCCCCCGAAATCGAACACGGCGCTGCCCTGGAGGGGCGGGGGGGGGGGGTCAGTGCACCCCAAAACCCGGGAGGGACCCCAAAACCCACCCGGGAGTGACCCCAAAACCCACCCGGGAGTGACCCCAAAACCCACCCGGGAGTGACCCCAAAACCCACCCGGGAGTGACCCCAAAACCCACCCGGGAGTGACCCCAAAACCCGGGAGTGACCCCAAAACCCACCCAGAGCCCCGGAGTGACCCCAAAACCCGGGTGTGACCCCAAAACCCCGGAGTGACCCCAAAACCCCGGAGTGACCCCAAAACCCGGGTGTGACCCCAAAACCCCGGAGTGACCCCAAAACCCGGGTGTGACCCCAAAACCCGGGTGTGACCCCAAAACCCCGGAGTGACCCCAAAACCCGGGAGTGACCCCAAAACACGGGAGTGACCCCAAAACCCACCCGGGAGTGACCCCAAAACCCCGGAGTGACCCCAAAAACCGGGAGTGACCCCAAAACAGACCCAGAGCCCGGGAGTGACCCGAAAACCCCGGGGGTGTCCCCGGGTCCCCCTGCCCCTTTTGGTGCCCCCCTGCCCCCCTTTGCTGCCCCCCTGCCCCCTTTTGGTGCCCCCCTGCCCCCTTCGCTGCCCCCCTGCCCCTTTTGGTGCCCCCCTGCCCCCTTTGCTGCCCCCCTGCCCCTTTTGGTGCCCCCCTGCCCCCCTTTGCTGCCCCCCTGCCCCCTTTGCTGCCCCCCTGCCCCCCTTGGTGCCCCCCTGCCCCTTTTGCTGCCCCCCTGCCCCCCTCGGTGCCCCCCTGCCCCCCTCGGTGCCCCCCTGCCCCCCTTGGTGCCCCCTGCCCCCTTTTGTTGCCCCCCTGCCCCTTTTGGTGCCCCCCTGCCCCCTTTGCTGCCCCCCTGCCCCTTTTGCTGCCCCCCTGCCCCCCTCTGTGCCCCCCTTGCCCCCCTTGGTGCCCCCCTGCTCCCCTTTTGCTGCCCCCCTGCCCCTTTTGCTGCCCCCCTGCCCCCCTTTTGCTGCCCCCCTGCCCCCTTTGGTGCCCCCTGCCCCCTTTGGTTCCCCCTGCCCCCTTTTGCTGCCCCCCTGCCCACTTTGGGGTGCCCCCCTTGCCCCCCTCGGTGCCCCCCTGCCCCCTTGGTGCCCCCCTGCCCCTTTTGCTGCCCCCTGCCCCTTTTGGTGCCCCCCTGCCCCCCTTGGTGCCCCCTGCCCCCTTTTGTTGCCCCCCTGCCCCCTTTGGTGCCCCCCTGCCCCCTTTGCTGCCCCCCTGCCCCCTTTGCTGCCCCCTGCCCCTTTTGGTGCCCCCCTGCCCCTTTTGGTGCCCCCCTGCCCCCTTTGCTGCCCCCCTGCCCCTTTTGCTGCCCCCCTGCCCCCCTCTGTGCCCCCCTTGCCCCCCTTGCTGCCCCCCTGCTCCCCTTTTGCTGCCCCCCTGCCCCTTTTGCTGCCCCCTGCCCCTTTTGGTGCCCCCCTGCCCCCCTTGGTGCCCCCTGCCCCCTTTTGTTGCCCCCCTGCCCCCTTTGCTGCCCCCCTGCCCCCTTTGCTGCCCCCCTGCCCCCTTTGCTGCCCCCTGCCCCTTTTGGTGCCCCCCTGCCCCTTTTGGTGCCCCCCTGCCCCCCTTTTGCTGCCCCCCTGCCCCCCTTTTGCTGCCCCCCCTGCCCCCTTTGGTGCCCCCTGCCCCCTTTGGTTCCCCCTGCCCCCTTTTGCTGCCCCCCTGCCCACTTTGGGGTGCCCCCCTTGCCCCCCTCGGTGCCCCCCTGCCCCCTTGGTGCCCCCCTGCCCCCTTTTGCTGCCCCCCTGCCCCCTTTGCTGCCCCCCTGCCCCTTTTGGTGCCCCCCTGCCCCCTTTGCTGCCCCCCTGCCCTCTTTGCTGCCCCCCTGCCCCCCCTCTGTGCCCCCCTTGCCCCCCTTGGTGCCCCCCTGCCCCCCTCGGTGCCCCCCTGCCCCTTTTGGTGCCCCCCTGCCCCCCTCGGTGCCCCCCTGCCCCCTTTGCTGCCCCCTGCCCCTTTTGGTGCCCCCTGCCCCCCTTGGTGCCCCCCTGCCCCTTTTTGGTGCCCCCCTGCCCCTTTTGGTGCCCCCTGCCCCTTTTGGTGCCCCCTGACCCCCTTTTGCTGCCCCCTGCCCCTTTTGGTGCCCCCCCTGCCCCCTTTGGTGCCCCCCTTGCCCCCCTCGGTGCCCCCCTGCCCCCTTTGCTGCCCCCCTGCCCCCTTTTGCTGCCCCCCTGCCCCCTTTGCTGCCCCCCTACCCCTTTGGTGCCCCCCTGCCCCTTTTGGTGCCCCCCTACCCCTTTGGTGCCCCCCTGCCCCTTTTGCTGCCCCCCTGCCCCCCTCGGTGCCCCCCTGCCCCCCTCGGTGCCCCCCTGCCCCCTTTGCTGCCCCCTGCCCCTTTTGGTGCCCCCCTTGCCCCCCTCGGTGCCCCCCTGCCCCCTTTGCTGCCCCCCTGCCCCCTTTGCTGCCCCCCTGCCCCTTTTGGTGCCCCCCTGCCCCCTTTTGCTGCCCCCCTGCCCCCCCTCTGTGCCCCCCTTGCCCCCCTTTGCTGCCCCCCTGCCCCCCTCGGTGCCCCCCTGCCCCTTTTGCTGCCCCCCTGCCCCCTTTGCTGCCCCCCTGCCCCCCTCGGTGCCCCCCTGCCCCTTTTGCTGCCCCCCTGCCCCCTTTTGCTGCCCCCCTGCCCCCTTTCGTGCCCCCTGCCCCCCTTTGCTGCCCCCCTGCCCCTTTTGTTGCCCCCCTGCCCCTTTGGTGCCCCCTGCCCCCTTCGCTGCCCCCCTGCCCCTTTTGGTGCCCCCCTGCCCCTTTTGCTGCCCCCCTGCCCCCTTTGCTGCCCCCCTGCCCCTTTTGGTGCCCCCTGCCCCTTTTGCTGCCCCCCTGCCCCCCTCGGTGCCCCCCTGCCCCTTTTGCTGCCCCCCTGCCCCCCTCGGTGCCCCCCTGCCCCTTTTGCTGCCCCCCTGCCCCTTTTGGTGCCCCCCTGCTCCCCTTTTGCTGCCCCCCTGCCCCTTTTGCTGCCCCCTGCCCCTTTTGGTGCCCCCCTGCCCCCCTTGGTGCCCCCTGCCCCCTTTTGTTGCCCCCCTGCCCCCTTTGGTGCCCCCCTGCCCCCTTTGCTGCCCCCCTGCCCCCTTTGCTGCCCCCTGCCCCTTTTGGTGCCCCCCTGCCCCTTTTGGTGCCCCCCTGCCCCCCTTTTGCTGCCCCCCTGCCCCCCTTTTGCTGCCCCCCTGCCCCCTTTGGTGCCCCCTGCCCCCTTTGGTTCCCCCTGCCCCCTTTTGCTGCCCCCCTGCCCACTTTGGGGTGCCCCCCTTGCCCCCCTCGGTGCCCCCCTGCCCCCTTGGTGCCCCCCTGCCCCCTTTTGCTGCCCCCCTGCCCCCTTTGCTGCCCCCCTGCCCCTTTTGGTGCCCCCCTGCCCCCTTTGCTGCCCCCCTGCCCTCTTTGCTGCCCCCCTGCCCCCCCTCTGTGCCCCCCTTGCCCCCCTTGGTGCCCCCCTGCCCCCCTCGGTGCCCCCCTGCCCCTTTTGCTGCCCCCCTGCCCCCTTTTGGTGCCCCCTGCCCCCTTTGCTGCCCCCTGCCCCTTTTGCTGCCCCCTGCCCCCCTTGGTGCCCCCCCTGCCCCTTTTGCTGCCCCCCTGCCCCTTTTGGTGTCCCCAAAACCCCTTTTGCTGCCCCCTGCCCCTTTTGGTGCCCCCTGCCCCTTTTGGTGCTCCCCTGCCCCCCTTTGCTGCCCCCCTGCCCCTTTTGGTGCCCCCCTGCCCCTTTTGGTGCCCCCCTGCCCCCTTTGCTGCCCCCCTGCCCCCCTCGGTGCCCCCTGCCCCCTTTTGTTGCCCCCCTGCCCCCCTTGCTGCCCCCTGCCCCCTTTTGCTGCCCCCCTGCCCCCTTTGCTGCCCCCCTGCCCCCTTTTGGGGTGCCCCCTGCCCCCCTCGGTGCCCCCCTGCCCCCCTCGGTGCCCCCCTGCCCCTTTTGGTGCCCCCTGACCTCTTTGGGCTCCAGCCGCACCCGCAGCCGGATCGGGGTCCCATCGTCCATCGTGTCCTCGGCCCCCAGCGCCGGCCCCCAGCGCGCGGCCGCGGCTCGCAGCGTGGCCCGCACGGCCACCTCGGCGTTGGCCTGCCCGGGTGGCCCGGGGGGGGGTTCAGGTGGCCCGGGGGGGGGTTTCGGGTGGCCCAGGGGGGGGTTGGGGTCTCCCAGAGCGGTTTGGGGTGGTCCAGGGGGGAATTGGGGTGGTCCGGGGGGGCTTTGGGGTGGCCCAGGGGGGTTTGGGGTGACTCAGAGCAGTTTTGGGGTGGCCCAGGGGGGAATTGGGGTGGCCCAGGGGGGAGTTTGGGGTGGCCCGGGGTGGCCCAGGGGGGGTTTCAGGTGGCCCAGAGGGGGGGGTTTTGGAGTGGCCCAGAGGGGAATTGGGGTGGCCCGGGGGGGGTTCAGGTGGCCCAGGGGGGGTTTGGGGTGGCCCAGGGGGGGTTTGGGGTCTCCCAGAGGGGTTTGGGGTGGCCCAGGGGGGTGTTGGGGGTGTCTCAGAGGAGTTTGGGGTGGCCCAGGGGGGGGTTTGGGGTGGTCCAGGGGGGAATTGGAGTGGCCCAGGGGGAATTGGGGTGGCCCAAGGGGGTTTGGGGTGGCCCGGGGGTGTTTCGGGTGGTCCAGGGGGATTTGGGGTGGCCCAGGGGGGGTTTGGGGTGCCCCAGAGGAGTTTGGGGTGGCCCAGGGGGGAATTGGGGGTGTCTCAGAGGAGTTTGGGGTGGCCCAGGGGGGTTTGGGGTGGTCCAGGGGGAGTTTGGGGTCTCCCAGAGGGTTTTGGGGTGGCCCAAGGGGGTTTGGGGTGGTCCGGGGGGGGTTGGGGTCTGTCAGAGGGGTTTGGGGTGGCCCAGGGGGGGTTTGGGGTGGCCCAGGGGGGGTTTGGGGTGGTCCAGGGGGTTTTGGGGTGGTCCAGGGGGGGGTTGGGGTCTCCCAGAGGGGTTTGGGGTGGCCCAGGGGGAATTGGGGTGGCCATGGGGGGTTTGGGGTGGCCCAGGGAGTTTTTGGGGTGGTTCAGGGGGGGTTGGGGCGACTCAGAGGAGTTTTGGGGTGGCCCGGGGAGGAATTGGGGTGACTCAGGGGGCGTTTGGGGTGGCCCGGGGGAAATTGGGGTGGCCCAGAGGGGTTCTGGGGTGGCCCGGGGGGGATTGGGGTAGCCCAGAGGGGTTTGGGGTGGCCCAGGGGGGGTTTGGGGTCTCCCAGAGGGGTTTGGGGTGATCCAGAGGGATTTTGGGGTCTCCCAGGGGGGTTTGGGGTGGCCCAGGGGGGGTTTGGGGTGGCCCAGGGGGGTGTTGGGGGTGTCTCAGAGGAGTTTGGGGTGGCCCAGGGGGATTTGGGGTGGTCCGGGGGGGGGTTTGGGGGTGGTTTTTGGGGTGTTTTTGGGGGTGCTTTTTGGGTTTTTTTTGGGGTGTCTCAGTGGTTTTTGGGGTGTTTTGGGGTGTTTGGGGGGGTTCTCGGGTGGTTTTTGGGGTGTTTTTGAAGGTTTTTGGGGTGTTTTGGGGGTATCTCAGAGAGTTTGGGGGTGTTTTGGGGTGTTTTGGGGGGTTCCCGGGTGGTTTTGGGGGTGTTTTGGGGGGTTCCCGGGTGGTTTTGGGGTGGTTTTGGGGGGTTTTTGGGGTCTCTCACCTGCACGTATCCCATATAGGCCTGCACGACGCCCAGCCCGTGTTGCCCGATCAGCTCCCGCACTAGCCCGATCCCTTTCTGGTTGGCCGCCACCTGGGCCCGCAGGTCGGCCAGGTTGTCCCGCAGGTTCCGAGTCCCCGAGCAGCCGGGGATGGCCCCGGGGGCCAGCAGAGCCTCGGTCACCGCTGGGGGTGGGGGACAGTCAGGGGTGGCCACTGAGAGCCCCCCGGGGGCCAGCAGAGCCTCGGTCACCGCTGGGGACGGGGGACAGTCAGGGGTGGCCACTGAGAGCCCCCCGGGGGCCAGCAGAGCCTCGGTCACCGCTGGGGGTGGGGGACAGTCAGGGGTGGCCACTGAGAGCCCCCCGGGGGCCAGCAGAGCCTCGGTCACCGCTGGGGGTGGGGACAGTCAGGGGTGGCCACTGAGAGCCCCCCGGGGGCCAGCAGAGCCTCGGTCACCGCTGGGGGTGGGGGACAGTCAGGGGTGGCCACTGAGAGCCCCCCGGGGGCCAGCAGAGCCTCGGTCACCGCTGGGGGTGGGGGACAGTCAGGGGTGGCCACTGAGAGCCCCCCGGGGGCCAGCAGAGCCTCGGTCACCGCTGGGGGTGGGGGACAGTCAGGGGTGGCCACTGAGAGCCCCCCGGGGGCCAGCAGAGCCTCGGTCACCGCTGGGGGTTGGGGACAGTCAGGGGTGGCCACTGAGAGCCCCCCGGGGGCCAGCAGAGCCTCGGTCACCGCTGGGGGTTGGGGACAGTCAGGGGTGGCCACTGAGAGCCCCCCGGGGGCCAGCAGAGCCTCGGTCACCGCTGGGGGCGGGGGACAGTCAGGGGTGGCCACTGAGAGCCCCCCGGGGGCCAGCAGAGCCTCGGTCACCGCTGGGGGTGGGGGACAGTCAGGGGTGGCCACTGAGAGCCCCCCGGGGGCCAGCAGAGCCTCGGTCACCGCTGGGGGCGGGGGACAGTCAGGGGTGGCCACTGAGAGCCCCCCGGGGGCCAGCAGAGCCTCGGTCACCGCTGGGGGTTGGGGACAGTCAGGGGTGGCCACTGAGAGCCCCCCGGGGGCCAGCAGAGCCTCGGTCACCGCTGGGGGTTGGGGACAGTCAGGGGTGGCCACTGAGAGCCCCCCGGGGGCCAGCAGAGCCTCGGTCACCGCTGGGGGCAGGGGACAGTCAGGGGTGGCCACTGAGAGCCCCCCGGGGGCCAGCAGAGCCTCGGTCACCGCTGGGGGTGGGGGACAGTCAGGGGTGGCCACTGAGAGCCCCCCGGGGGCCAGCGGTGTCCCCTCTGCGCCCCCACTGTCCCCGCCGTGTCCCCCAGTGCCCCCAGTGCCCCCAGTATCCCCAGTGCCCCCAGTGCTCCCAGTGCTCCCAGTGCCCCCAGTGCCCCCCAGTGCCCCCCAGTATCCCCAGTGCCCCCAGTGCCCCCAGTGCCCCCAGTGCCCCCAGTACCCCCAGTGCCCCCCAGTATCCCCAGTATCCCCAGTGCCCCCAGTGCCCCCAGTGCCCCCAGTGCCCCCAGTATCCCCAGTACCCCCAGTACCCCTAGTGCTCCCAGTGCCCCCAGTGCTCCCAGTGCCCCCAGTGCTCCCAGTGCCCCCAGTATCCCCAGTGCTCCCAGTGCCCCCAGTGCTCCCAGTGCCCCCAGTGCTCCCAGTCCCCCCAGTATCCCCAGTGCCCCCAGTGCCCCCCAGTGCCCCCCAGTATCCCCAGTGCCCCCAGTGCCCCCCAGTGCCCCCAGTGCCCACCCTGCTCCTGGAACTCCCCCAGTGCCCCCCAGTATCCCCAGTGCCCCCAGTGCCCCCAGTATCCCCAGTATCCCCAGTATCCCCAGTGCCCCCAGTATCCCCAGTGCTCCCCCAGTGCCCCCAGTGCCCCCCAGTGCCCCCAGTGCCCCCCCAGTGTCCCCAGTGCCCCCCAGTGCCCCCAGTGCCCCCAGTATCCCCAGTGCCCCCAATGCCCCCAGTGCCCACCCTGCTCCTGGAACTCCCCCAGTGCCCCCAGTGCCCCCAGTGCCCCCCAGTATCCCCAGTATCCCCAGTGCCCCCCAGTGCCCCACTCTGCTCCTGGAACTGCCCCAGTGCCCCCAGTGCCCCCAGTGCCCCCAGTATCCCCAGTGCCCCCCAGTGCCCCCAGTGCCCACCCTGCGCCTGGAACTCCCCCAGTGCCCCCAGTATCCCCAGTATCCCCAGTGCCCCCAGTGCCCCCAGTGCCCCCCAGTGCCCCCAGTATCCCCAGTATCCCCAGTGCCCCCAGTGCCCCCAGTGCCCCCAGTATCCCCAGTGCCCCCCAGTGCCCCCCAGTATCCCCAGTATCCCCAGTGCCCCCAGTGCCCCCAGTGCCCCCCAGTGCCCCCCAGTGCCCCCCAGTATCCCCAGTATCCCCAGTGCTCCCAGTGCCCCCAGTATCCCCAGTGCCCCCCAGTGCCCCCAGTATCCCCAGTATCCCCAGTATCCCCAGTGCCCCCCAGTGCCCCCCAGTGCCCCCAGTGCCCCCCAGTGCCCCCAGTATCCCCAGTATCCCCAGTCCCCCCAGTGCCCCCAGTGCCCCCCAGTATCCCCAGTATCCCCAGTGCCCCCCAGTGCCCCCAGTGCCCCCAGTGCCCCCAGTGCCCCCAGTGCTCCCAGTATCCCCAGTGCCCCCCAGTGCCCCCAGTGCTCCCCCAGTGCCCCCAGTGCCCCCAGTGCCCCCAGTGCCCCCCAGTGCCCCCAGTGCCCCCAGTGCCCCCCAGTGCCCCCCAGTGCCCCCAGTGCCCCCAGTGCCCCCCAGTGCCCCCAGTGCCCCCAGTGCTCCCCCAGTGCCCCCAGTGCCCCCAGTGCCCCCAGTGCCCCCCAGTGCCCCCAGTGCCCCCCAGTGCCCCCAGTATCCCCAGTATCCCCAGTGCCCCCCAGTGCCCCCAGTGCCCCCAGTGCCCCCAGTGCCCCCAGTGCTCCCAGTATCCCCAGTGCCCCCCAGTGCCCCCAGTGCCCCCCAGTGCCCCCAGTATCCCCAGTCCCCCCAGTGCCCCCCAGTGCCCCCCAGTGCCCTCAGTGCCCCCAGTGCCCCCCAGTGCCCCCAGTATCCCCAGTCCCCCCAGTGCCCCCCAGTGCCCCCCCAGTGCCCCCAGTGCCCCCAGTGCCCCCAGTGCCCACCCTGCTCCTGGAACTCCCCCAGTGCCCCCAGTGCCCCCAGTGCCCCCAGTGCCCCCAGTATCCCCAGTGCCCCCAGTATCCCCAGTGCCCCCCAGTGCTCCCCCAGTGCCCCCAGTGCCCCCCAGTGCCCCCAGTGCCCCCCAGTGCCCCCCAGTGCCCCCAGTGCCCCCAGTACCCCCAGTGCCCCCAGTGCCCCCCAGTGCCCCCCAGTATCCCCAGTATCCCCAGTGCCCCCAGTGTCCCCAGTGTCCCCCAGTGCCCCCAGTATCCCCAGTCCCCCCAGTGCCCCCAGTGCCCCCAGTGCCCCCCAGTGCCCCCCAGTGCCCCCAGTGCCCCCCAGTGCCCCCCAGTGCCCCCAGTGTCCCCCCAGTGCCCCCCAGTGCTCCCAGTGCCCCCAGTGCCCCCAGTGCCCCCCAGTATCCCCAGTGCCCCCAGTGCCTCCCAGTGCCCCCCAGTGCCCCCAGTGCCCCCCAGTATCCCCAGTGCCCCCAGTGCCCCCCAGTATCCCCAGTGCCCCCAGTGCCTCCCAGTGCCCCCAGTGCCCCCAGTGCCCCCCAGTATCCCCAGTGCCCCCCAGTGCCCCCAGTGCCCCCCAGTGCCCCCAGTGCCCACCCTGCTCCTGGAACTGGCCGCCCGTGACCAGTTTGAAGGACACGAACACGGCGCCCTCCTCGCGCAGGGCCCGCGAGTGGGGGGGCATCGAGCCGGGGGTGCAGCCCCCCACGTCGGCGTGGTGCCCGCGGCTGGCCACGAAGAACACGGGGCGGGCAACCCCCGGCCAGAACACCTGGGGGGGGCACGGGGTCACTGGGGGGGGCACTGGGGGTCACACGGGGTCACTGGGGGGGCAGGGGGTCACTGGGGGGTCAGGGGGTCATTGGGGTCATTGGGGTCACACGGGGTCACTGGGGGGTCAGGGGGTCATTGGGGGTCACACGGGGTCACTGGGGGGGTCACGGGGTCACTGGGGGTCACTGGGGGTCACACGGGGTCATTGGGGTCACACGGGGTCACTGGGGGGGCAGGGGGTCACTGGGGGGTCACATGGGGTAACTGGGGGGGTCACACGGGGTCATTGGGGGGTCACAGGGTCATTGGGGGGCAGGGGGTCACTGGGGGTCACTGGGGGGGTCACGGGGTCACTGGGGGTCACACGGGGTCATTGGGGGGTCACACGGGGTCACTGGGGGGTCACGGGGTCACTGGGGGTCACGGGGTCACTGGGGGTCACTGGGGGTCACACGGGGTCACTGGGGGGGCAGGGGGTCACTGGGGGTCACACGGGGTCATTGGGGGGCAGGGGGTCACTGGGGGGGCAGGGGGTCATTGGGGGGTCACTGGGGGTCACACGGGGTCACTGGGGGGTCACTGGGGGTCACACGGGGTCACTGGGGGGTCACTGGGGGGTCATTGGGGGGTCACACGGGGTCACTGGGGGGGGCAGGGGGTCACTGGGGGTCACACGGGGTCATTGGGGGTCACATGGGGTCACTGGGGGTCATTGGGGGTCACACGGGGTCACTGGGGGGGTCACGGGGTGACTGGGGGGGCAGGGGGTCACTGGGGGGTCACTGGGGGGTCACTGGGGGGTCACGGGGTCATTGGGGGGCACACGGGGTCATTGGGGGGGCACACGGGGTCACTGGGGGGTCACACGGGGTCACTGGGGGGTCAGGGGGTCACTGGGGGGGCAGGGGGTCACTGGGGGTCACTGGGGGGTCACTGGGGGTGTCACGGGGTCACTGGGGGGGCAGGGGGTCACTGGGGGGTCATTGGGGTCACACGGGGTCACTGGGGGGGTCACGGGGTCACTGGGGGGGCAGGGGGTCATTGGGGGTCACATGGGGTCACTGGGGTCACTGGGGGTCACTGGGGGGTCACACGGGGTCACTGGGGGTCTCACACGGGGTCATTGGGGTCACTGGGGGGGCAGGGGGTCACTGGGGGGTCACTGGGGGGTCACTGGGGTCACACGGGGTCACTGGGGGGTCACTGGGGGGTCACTGGGGGGTCACAGGGGGTCACTGGGGTCACACGGGGTCACTGGGGTCACTGGGGGGTCACTGGGGGTCACTGGGGGGTCACACGGGGTCATTGGGGGTCACTGGGGGGTCAGGGGGTCACTGGGGGGTCACACGGGGTCACTGGGGGTCATTGGGGGTCACTGGGGGGGCAGGGGGTCACTGGGGGTCACACGGGGTCACTGGGGTCACTGGGGGTCACTGGGGGGTCACTGGGGGTCACTGGGGGGCAGGGGGTCATTGGGGGGTCACTGGGGGGGGTCACACGGGGTCACTGGGGGGTCACACGGGGTCATTGGGGGGTCACTGGGGGGTCACTGGGGGGGCACACGGGGTCACTGGGGGGCACACGGGGTCATTGGGGGTCACTGGGGTCACACGGGGTCACTGGGGGTCACTGGGGGTCACACGGGGTCACTGGGGGGTCACACGGGGTCACTGGGGGGTCACACGGGGTCACTGGGGGGTCATTGGGGGTCACACGGGGTCACACGGGGTCACTGGGGGGGCAGGGGGTCATTGGGGGTCACACGGGGTCACTGGGGGGGTCACGGGGTCACTGGGGGTCACTGGGGGTCACACGGGGTCATTGGGGTCACACGGGGTCACTGGGGGGGCAGGGGGTCACTGGGGGGTCATTGGGGGTCACACGGGGTCACTGGGGGGTCACACGGGGTCATTGGGGGGTCACGGGGTCACTGGGGTCACACGGGGTCATTGGGGGGGTCACGGGGTCACACGGGGTCACTGGGGGGTCACGGGGTCACTGGGGGGGGACTCAAACCCTGGGGACCCCCGGCCAGGACCCCCGGGGGGGGGAGGGGGGGGCACAGGTGACCCTGGGGGGAGGGGGGGGGTCCCGAACCCGCGAGGGGTGCAGGGATTGGGGGGCGGGGGGGCCCCACAGCCCGGGGTGTGACGGGGGGGGGGGGTCCCGGGGGGGGTCCCGGGGGGGTCCCGGGGGGTTCCCGGGGGGTCCTGGGGGGTCCTGGGGGGTCCTGGGGGGGTCCCAGGGATGTCCCAGGGGTCCCGGGGGGGTCCCGGGGGGTTCTCGGGGGGTCCTGGGGGGGTCCCAGGGGTGTCCCAGGGGTCCCGGGGGGGTCCCGGGGGTCCCGGGGGATTCCTGGTGGTTCCCGGGGGGTGTCCTGGGGGGTCCCGCAGCCCAGGGGGTGTCGCTGGGGGGTCCCCGGGGGGGTCCCAGGGGTCCCGGGGTGTTCCCGGGGGGTTCCCGGGGGGTTCCGGGGTGTCCCTGGGTGGTCCCGGGGGTCCCGGGGGTGTCCCTGGGGTTTCCCGGGGGTGTCCCGGGGGGTTCCCGGGGTGGTCCCGGGGGTTCCCAGGGTTTCCCGGGGGGTTCCCGGGGGGGGTCCCGGGGGGGTCCCAGGGGTCCCGGGGGGTCCAGAGGGGGTCCCGTAGCCCAGGGGGTGTCGCTGGGGTGTCCCAGGGGTCCCGGGGGGTGTCCCGGGGGGTTCCCGGGGGGTGTCCCAGGGGTCCCGGGGGTGTCCCGGGGGGTTCCCGGGGGTGTCCCAGGGGGGTCCCGGGGGGTTCCGGGGGGTGTCCCGGGGGTTCCCGGGGGGTCCCGGGGGGTTCCGGGGGGTGTCCCGGGGGTTCCCGGGGGGTCCCGGGGGTTCCCGAGGGTGTCCCAGGGGTGTCCCAGGGGTCCCGGGGGTTCCCGAGGGTGTGCCGCAGCCCAGGGGGTGTCGCTGGGGTGTCCCGGGGGTGGTCCCGGGGGTTTCCCGGGGGTGTCCCTGGGGGTCCCGGGGTGTCCCGGAGGGGTTCCGGGGGTCCCTGGGTGGTCCCGGGGGTTTCCCGGGGGTGGTCCCGGGGGTCCCGGGGGTGCCGGGGGTTCCGGGGTTTCCCGGGGGGTTCCCGGGGGTCCCGGAGGGGTTCCGGGGGTCCCTGGGTGGTCCCTGGGGTCCCGGGGGGTCCCGGGGGATTCCTGGTGGTTCCCGGGGGGTGTCCCGGGGGGTCCCGCAGCCCAGGGGGTGTCGCTGGGGTGTCCCGGGGGTGTCCCAGGGGTCCCTGGGGGTCCCGGGGTGTCCCTGGGTGGTCCCGGGGGTCCCTGGGTGGTCCCTGGGTGGTCCCTGGGGTTTCCCGGGGGTGGTCCCGGGGGTGCCGGGGGTGGTCCCGGGGGTCCCAGCGCCGCTCACCGGGGTGATGACGGTCAGGTCGGGCAGGTGGCTGCCCCCCGCCCGCGGGTGGTTGCTCAGGATCACGTCCCCCTCCCGCAGCTCCGGGCCCAGGTTACGGATCTGGGGGGGCCCCGGGGGGGCTCAGTGGGGTCTGAACCCCCCCACGAACCCCTCGGGAACCCCGAATCCCCCCCCCCGGTACCCCCAAATTCCCCCCAATCCCCCTCCCGCAGCTCCAGGACCCCCAAAGTTCCGGATCTGGGGGGGCCCCGGGGGGGGCTCAGTGGGGTCTGAACCCCCCCAAACCCCCCGGTACCCCCAAATCCCCCCCCCAGTACCCCCAAATTCCCCCCCAATCCCCCTCCCGCAGCTCCGGGACCCCCAAAGTTCCGGATCGGGGGGGCCCGGGGGGGGGCTCAGTAGGGTCTGAACCCCCCCAAACCCCTCGGGAACCCCAAATCCCCCCCCGGTACCCCCAAATCCCCCTCCAGGACCCCCAAATCCCCCCCCCGGTACCCCCAAATTCCCCCCCAATCCCTCTCCCGCAGCTCCGGGACCCCCAAAGTTCCGGATCTGGGGGGGCCCGGGGGGGGCTCAGTGGGGTCTGAACCCCCCCCAAACCCCTCGGGAACCCCGAATCCCCCTCCAGGACCCCCAAATCCCCCTCCAGGACCCCCAAATCCCCCCCCGGTACCCCCAAATTCCCCCCCAATCCCTCTCCCGCAGCTCCGGGACCCCCAAAGTTCCGGATCTGGGGGGGCCCCGGGGGGGGCTCAGTGGGGTCTGACCCCCCCGGGACCCCTCAAACGCCTCCAAACCTCATTGGGATCCCCCAAACCCCCCCCAGCCTCCCCCCAAAACCTCCCCAAAATCCCCCAGGACGTCCTCAGGGACCCCCCCAAAATCGCCCCTTCCCAAACCCCCCGACCTGGAACTGCGCCCGGACCCCCCAGGACCCCCCAAAACCCCCCCAGGACCCCCCCAGAGCCCCCCATCTGGAACTGCATCAGGTCCTGCACAGCCCTGGGACCCCCTGGGACCCCCTGGGACCCCCCGGGACCCCCCGAACCCCCCCAGCCCCCCCCACCTGGAACTGCACAGCCCTGGGACCCCCCCAAACCCCCCCCGGACCCCCCCACCTGGAACTGCACGGCCCTGGGACCCCCCAAACTCCCCCTGGGACCCCCCAAATCCCCCTAAATCCCCCCGACCTGGAACTGCACAGCCCTGGGACCCCCTGGGACCCCCCAGGACCCCCCAAACCCCCCCCAAACCCCCCCACCTGGAACTGCACGGCCCTGGGACCCCCGGGGACCCCCTGGGACCCCCCAAACTCCCCCAGGACCCCCCAAATCCCCCCAAATCCCCCCGACCTGGAACTGCACGGCCCTGGGACCCCCTGGGACCCCCTGGGACCCCCCAAACCCCCCTCAGACCCCCCCACCTGGAACTGCACGGCCCTGGGACCCCCTGGGACCCCCCAAAACCCCCCCAAACCCCCCCACCTGGAACTGCACGGCCTCCTGCACAGCCCTGGGACCCCCTGGGACCCTCTGGGACCCCCCAAACCCCCCCCAAATCTCCCCCGGACCCCCCCACCTGGAACTGCACGGCCCTGGGACCCCCTGGGACCTCCTGGGACCCCCTGGGACCCCCCAAACTCCCCCAAACCTCCCCAGACCCCCCACCTGGAACTGCACGGCCTCCTGCAGAGCCCTGGGACCCCCTGGGACCCCCCAGGACCCCCCAAAGCCCCCCCAATCCCCCCCACCTGGAACTGCATCGGCTCCTGCACGGCCCTGGGACCCCCTGGGACCCCCCAGGACCCCCCAAAGCCCCCCCAAACACCCCCGGACCCCCCCACCTGGAACTGCACGGCCCTGGGACCCCCTGGGACCCCCTGAGACTCCCCTAAATCCCCCCAAAACCCCCCCAAAGCCCCCTCAGACCCCCCCACCTGGAACTGCACGGCCCTGGGACCCCCTGGGACCCCCCCAAAGCCCCCCCAAACCCCCCGACCTGGAACTGCACGGCCTCCTGCACAGCCCTGGGACCCCCTGGGGCCCCCTGGGACCCCCTGGGACCCCCCCAAACCCCCCCCAAACCCCCCCACCTGGAACTGCACGGCCCTGGGACCCTCTGGGACCTCCTGGGACCCCCCGGGACCCCCCAAACCCCCCCCGGACCCCCCCACCTGGAACTGCATCAGCTCCTGCACAGCCCTGGGACCCCCTGGGACCCCCTGGGACCCCCCAGGACCCCCCAAAGCCCCCCCAATCCCCCCCACCTGGAACTGCACAGCCCTGGGACCCCCTGGGACCCCCCTGGGACCCCCTGGGATCCCCGAACCCCCCCCGGACCCCCTCACCTGGAACTGCATCAGCTCCTGCACAGCCCTGGGACCCCCTGAGACCCCCTGGGACCCCCCAGGACCCCCCAAAGCCCCCCCAAACCCCCCCACCTGGAACTGCACGGCCTCCTGCACAGCCCTGGGACCCCCTGGGACCCCCCAGGACCCCCCAAACCCCCCGGACCCCCCCACCTGGAACTGCACGGCCTCCTGCATGGCGCCCAGGTGCACGGGGATGTGGGGGGCGTTGGACACGAGCCCCCCGTCGGGCCCGAACAGGGCGCAGGAGAAGTCCAGGCGCTCCTTGATGTTGGTGGAGACGGCCGTGCGCTGCAGGATGCGCCCCATCTGCTCTGCGGGGCCACGGCACCCTCAGGGGCACCCCAAAAACCGCCCCGGAGACCCCCGGGACCACCCAGAGACAGCCCCCAAAAACCGCCCCAGAGACACCCCAAAAACCTCCCCAGAGACCCCCCCAAAAACCGCCCCGAGACCCCCGGGACCACCCAGAGACAGCCCCCAAAAACCGCCCCAGAGACACCCCCCAAAAACCGCCCCGAGACCCCCCCAAAAACCGCCCCAGAGACCCCCGGGACCACCCAGAGACACCCCCCAAAAACCTCCCCGAGACCCCCAAAAACCGACCCGGAGACCCCCGGGACCACCCAGAGAGGCTCCGGAACTACCCCAGAGACCCCCCAAAAAAACGCCCCAGAGACCCCCAAAAAACCGCCCCGAGACCCCCGGGACCACCCAGAGACACCCCCAAAAACCGCCCCAGAGACCCCCCAAAAACCTCCCCAGAGACCCCCAAAAACCGCCCCAGAGACCCCCCCAAAAACCGCCCCGAGACCCCCAAAAACCGCCCCAGAGACCCCCGGGACCACCCAGAGACCCCCCTGGAAGCCGCCCCAGAGACCCCCGGGACCACCCAGAGACCCCCAAAAACCACCCCAGAGACCCCCCCAAAAACCGCCCCGAGACCCCCAAAAACCGCCCCAGAGACCCCCAAAAAACCGCCCCAGAGACCCCCCAAAAAACCGACCCAGAGACCACCCGGGAACAGCCCCAGAGACCCCCGGGACCACCCAGAGACCCCCGGGAACCGCCCCAGAGACCCTCCCAAAACCGCCCCAGAGACCCCCAAAAACCTCCCCAGAGACCCCCAAAAACCGCCCCAGAGACCCCCCCCAAAAACCTCCCCAGAGACCCCCAAAAACCGCCCCAGAGACCCCCCGGAACTACCCCAGAGACCCCCCCAAAAACCGCCCCGAGACCCCCCTGGAAGCCGCCCCAGAGACCCCCGGGACCACCCAGAGACCCCCAAAAACCACCCCAGAGACCCCCCCAAAAACCGCCCCGAGACCCCCAAAAACCGCCCCAGAGACCCCCGGGACCACCCAGAGACCCCCAAAAACCACCCCAGAGACCCCCCCAAAAACCACCCCGAGACCCCCAAAAACCTCCCCAGAGACCCCCAAAAACCGCCCCAGAGACCCCCCGGAACTACCCAGAGACCCTCCCAAAAACCGCCCCAGAGACCCCCCCAAAACTGCCCCAGAGACCCCCGGGACCACCCAGAGACCCCCCTGGAAGCCGCCCCAGAGACCCCCGGGACCACCCAGAGACACCCCGGGAACCACCCCAGAGACCCCCCCAAAACCGCCCCAGAGACCCCCGGGAACCGCCCCAGACACCCCCCCAGAAACCGCCCCGAGACCCCCAAAAACCGCCCCAGAGACCCCCCCAAAAACCGCCCCAGAGACCCCCCAAAAACCGCCCCAGAGACCCCCCCCAAAAACCGCCCCAGAAACCCCCCAAAAACCGCCCCAGAGACCCCCGGGAACCGCCCCAGAGACCCCCCCCAAAAACCGCCCCAGAGACCCCCCCAAAAACCGCCCCAGAGACCCCCGGGAACCACCCAGAGACCCCCCCCAAAAACCGCCCCAGAGACCCCCCCAAAAACCGCCCCAGAGACCCCCGGGACCACCCAGAGACCCCCGGGAACCGCCCCAGAGACCCTCCCAAAACCGCCCCAAAGACCCCCAAAACCGCCCCAGAGACCCCCGGGACCACCCAGAGACCCCCCCAAAAACCGCCCCAGAGACCCCCCCGGGACCACCCAGAGACCCCCCAAAGCCGCCCCAGAGACCCTCCCAAAACCGCCCCAGAGACCCCCAAAAACCGCCCCAGAGACCCCCGGGACCACCCAGAGACCCCCCCCAAAAACCGCCCCAGAGACCCCCAAAAACCGCCCCAGAGACCCCCCGGACCACCCAGAGACACCCCCAAAAACCGCCCCAAAGACCGCCCCGGGACCACCCAGAGACCCCCAAAAACCGCCCCAGAGACCCCCCCAAAACTGCCCCAGAGACCCCCCGGGAACCGCCCCAGAGACCCCCCCAAAAACCGCCCCAGAGACCCCCGGGACCACCCAGAGAGGCTCCGGAACTACCCCAGAGACCCCCCAAAAAAACGCCCCAGAGACCCCCGGGACCACCCAGAGACACCCCCCAAAAACCGCCCCAGAGACCCCCCAAAAACCTCCCCAGAGACCCCCAAAAACCGCCCCAGAGACCCCCCGGAACTACCCAGAGACCCCCCCAAAAACCGCCCCAGAGACCCAAAAACCTCCCCAGAGACCCCCAAAAACCGCCCCAGAGACCCCCCCAAAAACCGCCCCGAGACCCCCCCAAAAACCGCCCCAGAGACCCCCCAAAGCCGCCCCAGAGACACCCGGGACCACCCAGAGACCCCCCAAAAACTGCCCCGAGACCCCCAAAAACCGCCCCAGAGACCCCCCCAAAAACCGCCCCGAGACCCCCAAAAACCTCCCCAGAGACCCCCCCAAAGCCGCCCCAGAGACCCTCCCAAAACCGCCCCAGAGACCCCCCCAAAGCCGCCCCAGAGACCCTCCCAAAACCGCCCCAGAGACCCCCCCCAAAAACCGCCCCAGAGACCCCCCCAAAAACCGCCCCAGAGACCCCCGGGACCACCCAGAGACACCCCGGAACTACCCCAGAGACCCCCCAAAAAACCGCCCCAGAGACCCCCCAAAAAACCAACCCAGAGACCACCCGGGAACTGCCCCAGAGACCCCCCGGGAACCGCCCCAGAGACCCCCAAAAACCGCCCCAAAGACCGCCCCGGGACCACCCAGAGACCCCCAAAAACCGCCCCAGAGACCCCCCAAAAACCTCCCCAGAGACCCCCCGGGACCACCCAGAGACCCCCGGGAACCGCCCCAGAGACCCCCAAAAACCGCCCCAGAGACCCCCGGGACCACCCAGAGACCCCCCAAAAACCACCCCAGAAACCCCCAGGAACCCCCAGGAACCCCCCAGGACCCCCAGAGACACCCAGGACCCCCCCAGGAACCCCCAGGAACCCCCAGGACCCCCCAGGACCCCCCCAGCAACCCCCAGAGACCCCCAGAACCCCCCCAGGACCCCCCAGAGACCCCCAGGACCCCCCCAGGACCCCCCAGCAACCCCCAGGACCCCCCAGGACC
The DNA here is from genome assembly GCF_041296385.1 of Aphelocoma coerulescens. Classification (NCBI taxonomy): domain Eukaryota; kingdom Metazoa; phylum Chordata; class Aves; order Passeriformes; family Corvidae; genus Aphelocoma; species Aphelocoma coerulescens. The sequence goes on from NC_091015.1 coordinate 168,350,915, forward strand.
CCCCAGCAACCCCCAGAGACCCCCAGGAACCCCCAGGACCCCCCCAGAACCCCCCCAGGACCCCCCGTCCCGGCCCTGCCGCCTGGCGAACGGGGCTGACTCCAGGGGTCCCTGCCCATGGGACCCTCGGGGGGGGGGGGGGCACCCCAAAAATCCGGACACCCCCAGGAGACCCCTCCAGGCGCCCCCTCCCCCCCCATCCCGACAGCGGGGGGAGGGATCAAAGCTAAGCTGAGGGGGCGACCCCTCCCCTGGAGACCCCTCAGGAGGGACCCCTCGGGAGGGACCCCTCAGGAGGGTCCCCGCCGCCCCTCCCCCCGCCCAGCCCCTCCCCCCCCCCGCCCCTCCCCCACCTGCGATGCTCATGAAGCGGTGCGAGAAGATGGACAAACGGACGGGGTCCAGCTGCGGGCCCAGCGCGGGGGGCGGCCCCGCGCCCACCTCGATGCGGATGTCCCCGAGCGGGGTCAGGGCGGCCACGCAGCCCGGCTCCAGCACGATGGTGCTGCGGACAGCGCGGGGGGCACCCCAAATCCGCCGGGGGGCACCCCAAATCCGCCCGGGGTCATCCCCATATCCTCCGGGGTCACCCCAAATCCTCCGGGGTCATCCCAAATCCTCCGGGGTCACCCCATAGCCCCCTGGGGTCACCCCAAATCCCCCCGGGGTCACCCCAAATCCTCCCGGGGTCATCCCAAATCCGCCGGGGTCATCCCCATATCCTCCTGGGGTCATCCCATATCCTCCGGCGTCACCCCAAATCTCCCTGGGGTCACCCCGTATCTCCCTGGGGTCATCCCATATCCTCCTGGGTCATCCCAAATCCTCCGGGGTCACCCCACATCCCCCTGGGGTCATCCCAAATCCTCCTGGGTCATCCCCACATCTCCCCGGGGTCACCCCACATCCCCCCGGGGTCACCCCAAATCCTCCGGGGTCATCCCCAAATCCTCCAGGGGTCACCCCAAATCCTCCGGGGTCACCACAAATCCCCCCGGGGGTCACCCCAAATCCTCCGGGGGTCACCCCACATCTCCCCGGGGTCATCCCCATAGCCCCCTGGGGTCATCCCATATCCTCCGGGGTCACCCCAAATCCGCCGGGGTCACCCCATAGCCCCCTGGGGTCACCCCAAATCCGCCGGGGTCACCCCATAGCCCCCCGGGGTCATCCCAAATCCTCCTGGGTCATCCCCACATCTCCCCGGGGTCACCCCAAATCCTCCGGGGTCATCCCCAAATCCTCCAGGGGTCACCCCAAATCCTCCGGGGTCATCCCACATCCCCCCGGGGTCATCCCCAAATCCGCCCGGGGTCACCACAAATCCCCCCGGGGGTCACCCCACATCTCCCTGGGGTCATCCCAAATCCCCCTGGGGTCACCCCATATCCTCCGGGGTCACCCCAAATTCCCCTGGGGTCACCCCAAATCCTCCTGGGGTCACCCCAAATCCCCCTGTGGTCACCCCACATCCCCCTGGGGTCACCCCAAATCCTCCTGGGGTCATCCCAAATCCCCCTGGGGTCACCCCAAATCCTCCTGGGGTCATCCCAAATCCTCCTGGGGTCACCCCACATCCTCCTGGGGTCATCCCAAATCCCCCTGGGGTCACCCCACATCCTCCTGGGGTCATCCCATATCCCCCTGGGGGCCCCCCAAATCCCCCTGGGGTCACCCCAAATTCCCCTGGGGTCCCCCTATATCCCCCTGGGGTCACCCCATATCCCCCTGGGGTCACCCCAAATCCCCCCGGGGTCACCCCAAATCCTCCGGGGTCATCCCCAAATCCTCCAGGGGTCACCCCAAATCCTCCTGGGGTCACCCCAAATCCTCCTGGGGTCGCCCCACATCTCCCTGGGGTCACCCCAAATCCCCCTGGGGTCACCCCACATCTCCCTAGGGTCATCCCATATCCTCCTGGGGTCACCCCAAATCCTCCGGGGTCATCCCCAAATCCGCCTGGGGTCACCCCATATCCTCCTGGGGTCACCCCAAATCCTCCGGGGTCACCCCAAATCCTCCTGGGGTCACCCCATAGCCCCCCGGGGTCACCCCATAGCCCCCCGGGGTCACCCCAAATCCCCCTGGGGTCACCCCAAATCCTCCGGGGTCATCCCCAAATCCGCCTGGGGTCACCCCATATCCTCCTGGGGTCATCCCAAATCCTCCTGGGGTCACCCCAAATCCTCCTGGGTCACCCCATAGCCCCCTGGGGTCACCCCATATCTCCCTGGGGTCATCCCAAATCCCCCTGGGGTCACCCCAAATCCTCCGGGGTCACCCCAAATCCCCCCGGGGTCACCCCAAATCCTCCGGGGTCATCCCCACATCTCCCTAGGGTCACCCCATAGCCCCCTGGGGTCACCCCAAATTCCCCTGGGGTCATCCCAAATCCTCCTGGGGTCACCCCACATCTCCCTGGGGTCACCCCAAATCCCCCTGGGGTCACCCCACATCCTCCTGGGGTCATCCCAAATCCCCCTGGGTCACCCCATATCCTCCTGGGGTCACCCCAAATCCCCCTGGGGTCACCCCACATCTCCCTGGGGTCACCCCAAATCCTCCTGGGGTCACCCCATATCCCCCTGGGGTCACCCCAAATCCTCCGGGGTCATCCCAAATCCCCCTGGGGTCACCCCACAGCCCCCCGGGGTCACCCCAAATCCTCCGGGGTCATCCCAAATCCCCCTGGGGTCACCCCACATCTCCCCGGGGTCACCCCAAATCCCCCTAGGTCACCCCAAATCCCCCTAGGTCACCCCAAATCCTCCGGGGTCATCCCCACATCTCCCCGGGGTCACCCCATAGCCCCCTGGGGTCACCCCGTATCCTCCTGGGGTCACCCCATAGCCCCCTGGGGTCACCCCAAATCCCCCTGGGTCACCCCATAGCCCCCTGGGGTCACCCCACATCTCCCTAGGGTCACCCCAAATCCTCCTGGGGTCACCCCAAATCCCCCTGGGTCACCCCAAATCCCCCCGGGGTCACCCCAAATCCCCCTGGGTCACCCCAAATCCCCCCGGGGTCACCCCAAATCCTCCGGGGTCATCCCCACATCTCCCTAGGGTCACCCCATAGCCCCCTGGGGTCACCCCAAATTCCCCTGGGGTCACCCCATAGCCCCCTGGGGTCACCCCAAATTCCCCTGGGGTCATCCCAAATCCTCCTGGGGTCACCCCACATCCCCCTGGGGTCACCCCACATCCCCCTGGGGTCACCCCACATCTCCCTGGGGTCATCCCATATCCTCCTGGGGTCACCCCACATCTCCCTGGGGTCACCCCAAATCCTCCTGGGGTCACCCCATATCCCCCTGGGGTCACCCCAAATCCTCCTGGGGTCACCCCATATCCCCCTGGGGTCCCCCCAAATTCCCCTGGGGTCACCCCATAGCCCCCTGGGGTCACCCCAAATCCTCCTGGGGTCCCCCCATATCCCCCTGGGGTCACCCCAAATTCCCCTGGGGTCACCCCATATCCTCCTGGGGTCACCCCAAATCCTCCGGGGTCATCCCCATATCCCCCTGGGTCACCCCACATCTCCCTGGGGTCACCCCATAGCCCCCTGGGGTCACCCCAAATCCCCCTGTGGTCACCCCACATCTCCCTGGGGTCACCCCACATCCCCCTGGGGTCACCCCAAATCCTCCTGGGGTCATCCCAAATCCCCCTGGGGTCACCCCAAATCCTCCTGGGGTCATCCCAAATCCCCCTGGGGTCATCCCAAATCCCCCTGGGGTCACCCCAAATCCTCCTGGGTCACCCCATAGCCCCCTGGGGTCACCCCATATCCCCCTGGGGCCACCCCATAGCCCCCTGGGGTCACCCCAAATCCTCCGGGGTCATCCCCACATCTCCCCGGGGTCACCCCAAATCCTCCTGGGGTCACCCCAAATCCCCCCGGGGTCACCCCATAGCCCCCTGGGGTCACCCCAAATCCTCCTGGGTCACCCCACATCCTCCTGGGTCACCCCACATCTCCCTGGGGTCACCCCACATCTCCCTGGGGTCACCCCAAATCCCCCCGTCGCCGTCCCACCACGTCCCGGGGGTCCCCAGCCGGGGCTGGGAAGGGTCCGCGCTGCTTCCGCGAGGTCCCCGCTGTCCCCCCTGGGTCCCTCCCCACCCTGGGGGTCCCTCCCCACCCTCGGGGGTCTCTCCCCACCCTCAGGGGTCTCTCCCACTCTCAGGGGTCTCTCCGCAGCCTTGGGGGTCCCTCCTCAGCCTTGGAGGTCTCTCCCCACCCCGGGGGTCCCTCCCCACCTCGGGGTTCTCTCCCCACCCTTGGGGGTCCCTCCCCACCCCAGGGGTCTCTCCCCAGTCTCGGGGGTCTCTCCCCACCCCAGGGGTCCCTCCCCACCCCGGGGGTCCCTCCCACTCTCGGGGGTCCCTCCCCATTCTCAGGGGTCTCTCCCACCCTCGGGGGTCCCTCCCACTCTCGGGGGTCCCTCCCCACCCTCGGGGGTCCCTCCCCACTCCAGGGGTCTCTCCCCACCCTCTGGGGTCCCTCCCAGCCTCGGGGGTCTCTCCCCACCCTCAGGGGTCTCTCCCACCCTCGGGGGTCCCTCCCACTCTCAGGGGTCCCTCCCCACCCTCGGGGGTCCCTCCCCACCTCAGGGGTCTCTCCCACTCTCGGGGGTCTCTCCGCAGCCTTGGGGGTCCCTCCTCAGCCTCGGGGGTCCCTCCCCAGCCTCGGGGGTCCCTCCCCAGTCTTGAGGGTCCCTCCCCACCCTCAGCGGTCTCTCCCCAGTCTTGAGGGTCCCTCCCCACCCTCAGGGGTCTCTCCCACTCTCAGGGGTCTCTCCGCAGCCTTGGGGGTCCCTCCTCAGCCTTGGAGGTCTCTCCCCACCCCGGGGGTCCCTCCCCACCTCGGGGTTCTCTCCCCACCCTTGGGGGTCCCTCCCCACCCCAGGGGTCTCTCCCCAGTCTCGGAGGTCCCTCCCCACCCTCGGGGGTCCCTCCCCACCCTCAGCGGTCTCTCCCCACTCTGGGGGTCCCTCCCCACCCTCGGGGGTCCCTCCCCCCCCGGGGGTCCCCGTGGCCCCCCCGGGGGTCCCCGTGCCCACCTGTTGGTGTCGATGAGGATGGCGGGGCCGCGCAGGGCGTGGTCACAGCCCAGGTCCCCCAGCAGGAACACGGGGGTGTCCTGGTACCCCCCCTCGAAGTAGCAGCGCGTCACCTGCGGACCCCCCCGGGTCACACCCGGGTCACCCCCGGGTCACACCCGGGACACCCCCGGGGCACCCCCTGACCCCCCCCGGGTCACCTGCGGGCCCCCCCGGGTCACCCCCGGGTCACACCCGGGTCACCTCCTGACCCCCCCGGGTCACCCCCGGGTCACACCCGGGTCACCTCCTGACCACCCCCGGGTCACCCCCGGGTCACACCTGGGTCACCCCCTGACCACCCCCGGGTCACCCCCGGGTCACCCCCGGGTCACACCTGGGTCACCTCCTGACCCCCCCGGGGCACCCCCGGGTCACTGCCGGGTCACCCCCTGACCCCCCCGGGTCATCCCCGGGTCACCTCCTGACCCCCCGGGTCACCCCCTGACCCCCCCGGGTCACCCCCGGGTCACACCTGGGTCACCTCCTGACCCCCCGGGTCACCCCCGGGTCACCCCCGGGTCACCCCCGGGTCACCCCCTGACCACCCCGGGTCACCCCCGGGGCACCTCCAGGTCACTCTCAGCCCCCCCGGGTCACCTCCTGCCCCCCCCCGGGTCACACCCGGGGCACCCCCGGGTCACCTCCTGACCCCCCCCCGGGTCACTCTCAGCCCCCCCCGGGTCACCCCAGGACCTTCCAAGAGCTCCGGTCCCACGGGTCACCCTTGGGTCACTCTTGGGTCACTCTTGGTCACCCTTGGGTCACTCTTGGGTCACCCTTGGGTCACTCTTGGTCACCCTTGGGTCACTCTTGGGTCACCCTTGGGTCACCCTTGGGTCACCCTTGGGTCACTGGGTCACCCTTGGGTCACTCTTGGGTCACCCTTGGGTCACCCTTGGGTCACTCTTGGTCACCCTTGGGTCACCCTTGGGTCACTCTTGGGTCACTCTTGGGTCACCCTTGGGTCACTCTTGGGTCACTCTTGGGTCACCCTTGGGTCACCCTTGGGTCACCCTTGGGTCACTCTTGGTCACCCTTGGGTCACCCTTGGGTCACCCTTGGGTCACTCTTGGGTCACCCTTGGGTCACCCTTGGGTCACCCTTGGGTCACTCTTGGTCACCCTTGGGTCACCCTTGGGTCACTCTTGGTCACCCTTGGTCACTCTTGGGTCACCCTTGGGTCACCCTTGGGTCACTCTTGGTCACCCTTGGGTCACCCTTGGGTCACTCTTGGGTCACTCTTGGGTCACCCTTGGGTCACTCTTGGGTCACCCTTGGGTCACCCTTGGGTCACTCTTGGGTCACCCTTGGTCACCCTTGGGTCACCCTTGGGTCACCCTTGGGTCACTCTTGGGTCACCCTTGGGTCACCCTTGGTCACCCTTGGGTCACCCTTGGGTCACCCTTGGGTCACTCTTGGGTCACCCTTGGGTCACCCTTGGTCACCCTTGGGTCACCCTTGGGTCACTCTTGGTCACCCTTGGGTCACCCTTGGGTCATTCTTGGTCACCCTTGGGTCACTCTTGGGGCACCCTTGGGTCACCCTTGGGGCACCCTTGGGTCACCCTTGGGTCACTCTTGGTCACCCTTGGGTCACTCTTGGGTCACTCTTGGGTCACCCTTGGGTCACCCTTGGGTCACTCTTGGGTCACCCTTGGGTCACCCTTGGGTCACTCTTGGGTCACCCTTGGGTCACCCTTGGGTCACTCTTGGGTCACTCTTGGGTCACCCTTGGGTCACTCTTGGGTCACCCTTGGGTCACCCTTGGGTCACTCTTGGTCACCCCCCGGGTCCCCCCCAACCTCCGAGGTCCCCACAAGTCCCCTCCAGCCCCACTGACCCCAGCTCCCCCCAGTTCCCCCCAGTTCCCCCCAGTTCCCCCCGGTTCCCCCAGCCCCCTGTACCCCAGTCACCCCAGTCCCCCCAGTTCCCCCAGTCCCCCCAGTTTCCACCCAGTTCCCCCCAATCCCCACTGACCCCAGTTCCCCCAGTTCCCCAGTGCCCCCAGTCCCCCCCAGTGCCCCCAGCCCCCCCAGCCCCACTCGCACCAGTTCCCCCCAGTTCCCCCAGCCCCCCGTACCCCAGTGCCCCCAGTGCCCCCAGTTCCCCCAGTCCCCCCAGTTCCCCCCAGTTTCCCCCAGTTCCCCCAGTCCCCCCAGTTCCCCCAGTTCTCCCCAGTCCCCCCAGTCCCCCCCAGATCTCCCCAGTCCCCCCCAGCCCCCTGTACCCCAGTTTCCCCAGTCCCCCCAGCTCCCCCAGTCCCCCCAGTCCCCCCCAGTTCCCCCGGTCCCCCCGGTTCCCCCAGTCCCCCGTACCCCAGTCACCCCAGTCCCCCCAGCTCCCCCCAGCTCCCCCCAGTCCCCCCGGTCCCCCTAGTCCCCTCAGTCTCCCCCAGATCTCCCCAGCCACCCCAGTTTCCCCCAGTTCCCCCCAGTCCCCCCAGTTCCCCCAGTTCGCCTCAGTTTCCCCAGTCCCCCCAGTTCCCCCCAGTCCCCCCAGCCCCCCGTACCCCAGTTCCCCCAGTCTCCCCCAGTCCCCCCAGTTCCCCCCAGTCCCCCCAGCCCCCCGTACCCCAGTTCCCCCAGTCTCCCCCAGTGCCCCCAGTTCCCCCCAGTCCCCCCAGCCCCCCGTACCCCAGTTCCCCCAGTCTCCCCCAGTCCCCCCAGTGCCCCCAGTCCCCCATACCCCAGTTCCCCCCAGTTTCCCCCAGTCCCCCCAGTCCCCCCAGTGCCCCCCAGTCCCCCCAGTTCCCCCCAGCCCCCCGTACCCCAGTTCCTCCAGTCCCCCCAGTCCCCCGTACCCCAGTTCCCCCAGTCTCCCCCAGTCCCCCCAGTGCCCCCAGTCCCCCATACCCCAGTTCCCCCCAGTTTCCCCCAGTCCCCCCAGTTCCCCCCAGCCCCCCGTACCCCAGTTCCTCCAGTCCCCCCAGTCCCCCATACCCCAGTCCCCCCAGTTTCCCCCAGTCCCCTCAGTCCCCCCAGATCTCCCCAGTTCCCCCCAGCCCCCTGTACCCCAGTTTCCCCAGTTCCCCCACTCCCCCCAGTTCCCCCAGTCCCCCCATTCCCCCAGTTCCCCCCAGCCCCCTGTACCCCAGTTTCCCCAGTCCCCCCAGTCCCCCCAGTTCCCCCCAGTTCTCCCCAGTTCTCCCCAGTCCCCCCAGTTTCCCCAGTCCCCCCAGTTCCCCCCAGCCCCCCCAGTTCCCCAGTCCCCCCAGTTTCCCCCCAGCCCCCTGTACCCCAGTTTCCCCAGTCCCCCCAGTCCCCCCAGTTTCCCCCCAGCCCCCTGTACCCCAGTTTCCCCAGTCCCCCCAGCTCCCCCCAGTTCCCCCAGTTCCCCCCAGTCTCCCCCAGTTCCCCCCAGCCCCCCCCAGCCCCTCACCGTCTCCACGCGCGGGGGGTCCCCGCGGGGGGCCAGGGGGGTCTCGGCGATGCCCCCGGTGCTGCCCGTGCCCCGCACCCGCAGATCGTCCACGAGCACGGCCCGGCCCGGGATGGTGAAGCCGAACTCCTGCTGGTACCTGGGGGGGCGTCAGGGGAGGGGGACCCCCGGGAGGGGAGGGGGACACCCCAGGGAGGGGAGGGGGACACCCCCGGGAGGGGACGGGGACACCCCAGGGAGGGGAGGGGGACACCCCCGGGAGGGGACGGGGACCCCCGGGAGGGGAGGGGGACACCCCCGGGAGGGGAGGGGGACACCCGGGAGGGGAGGGGGACCCCCCCGGGAGGGGAGGGGGACACCCCAGGGAGGGGACGGGGACACCCGGGAGGGGAGGGGGACACCCCAGGGAGGGGAGGGGGACCCCCGGGAGGGGACGGGGACCCCCGGGAGGGGAGGGGGACACCCCCGGGAGGGGATGGGGACCCCGGGAGGAACAGGAACGTGACCCCCGTAGAGAGGGGAGGGGGTGCTTGGACAGGGATCGGGGTGCTGGGGTGGGAATTGGGGTGCTGGGGTGGGGATTGGGATAGTGGGGTGGGAATTGGGATGCTGGGAGGGGGGGATCGGGGTGCTGGGGTGGGGATTGGGGTGCTGGGACGGGGATTGGGGTGCTGGGATGGGGATTGGGGTGCTGGGGTGGGGATTGGGGTGCTGGGACAGGGATTGGGGTGCTGGGACAGGGATTGGGGTGCTGGGATGGGGATTGGGGTGCTGGGACGGGGATCGGGGTGCTGGGATGGGGATTGGGGCGCTGGGAGGGGGGGATCGGGGTGCTGGGACAGGGATTGGGGTGCTGGTACAGGGATCGGGGTGCTGGGGTGGGGGGGATTGGGGTGCTGGGATGGGGATTGGGGTGCTGGGAGGGGGGATCGGGGTGCTGGGACAGGGATCGGGGTGCTGGGACGGGGATCGGGGTGCTGGGATGGGGATTGGGGTGCTGGGGTGGGGATCGGGGTGCTGGGACAGGGATTGGGGTGCTGGGACAGGGATCGGGGTGCTGGGACAGGGATTGGGGTGCTGGGACGGGGATCGGGGTGCTGGGATGGGGATTGGGGTGCTGGGGTGGGGGGGATCGGGGTGCTGGGATGGGGATTGGGGTGCTGGGACGGGGATTGGGGTGCTGGGACAGGGATTGAGGTGCTGGGACAGGGATCGGGGTGCTGGGGTGGGGATTGGGGTGCTGGGACAGGGATTGGGGTGCTGGGACAGGGATCGGGGTGCTGGGACGGGGATTGGGGTGCTGGGACAGGGATTGGGGTGCTGGGGTGGGGATTGGGGTGCTGGGGTGGGGATCGGGGTGCTGGGACAGGGATCGGGGTGCTGGGGTGGGGATTGGGGTGCTGGGGCGGGGATTGGGGTGCTGGGACAGGGATCGGGGTGCTGGGACGGGGATCGGGGTGCTGGGACAGGGATTGGGGTGCTGGGACAGGGATCGGGGTGCTGGGGCGGGGATTGGGATGCTGGGACAGGGATCGGGGTGCTGGGGTGGGGATTGGGGTGCTGGGGTGGGGGGGATTGGGGTGCTGGGATGGGGATTGGGGTGCTGGGGTGGGGATCGGAGTGCTGGGACAGGGATTGGGGTGCTGGGGTGGGGATCGGAGTGCTGGGACAGGGATTGGGGTGCTGGTACAGGGATCGGGGTGCTGGGGTGGGGGGGATTGGGGTGCTGGGGTGGGGGGGATTGGGGTGCTGGGATGGGGATTGGGGTGCTGGGAGAGGGGGATCGGGGTGCTGGGGTGGGGATTGGGGTGCTGGGACAGGGATTGGGGTGCTGGGGTGGGGGGGATTGGGGTGCTGGGATGGGGATTGGGGTGCTGGGAGAGGGGGATCGGGGTGCTGGGGTGGGGATTGGGGTGCTGGGACAGGGATCGGGGTGCTGGGGTGGGGATTGGGGTGCTGGGAGGGGGGCATTGTGCCGACACTGGGGTGGGGGTCGTGGGGCAGGACAGGGATGGCAGCGCCGGGAGGGGGTCACGGTGCCAGGACAGGAATGGTGGCACTGGGACAGGGCTGGTGGCACTGGGACAGGACTGGTGGCACTGGGATGGGTCTGGTAGCACTGGGACGGGACTGGTGGCACTGGGACGGGACTGGTAGCACTGGGACAGGACTGGTGGCACTGGGATGGGTCTGGTAGCACTGAGACGGGACTGGTGGCACTGGGACGGGACTGGTAGCACTGGGACAGGACTGGTGACACTGGAATGGGGCTGGTGGCACTGGGATGGGACTGGTAGCACTGGGACAGGACTGGTGGCACTGGGACAGGACTGGTGACACTGGAATGGGGCTGGTGGCACTGGGATGGCTCTGGTGGCATTGGAGCAGGGCTGGTGGCACTGGGACGGGTCTGGTGGTACTGGGGCTGGGCTGGTGGCACGGGGATGGGTCTGGTGGCACCGGGGCTGGGCTGGTGGCCCCGTGCTGGGCCGGTGGCACTGGGATGGATCTGGTGGCACCAGAGCAGGGCTGGTGGCCCCGTGCCGGGCCGGTGGCACTGGGACGGGTCTGGTGGTACTGGGGCTGGGCTGGTGGCACCGGAGCAGGGCTGGTGGCACTGGGATGGATCTGGTGGCACCGGGACAGGGCTGGCGGCACCGGGGCTGGGCTGGTGGCACTGGGATGGGTCTGGTGGTACTGGGGCTGGGCTGTTGGCACCGGGGCTGGGCTGGTGGCACCGGGACAGGGCTGGTGGCTCCGTGCCGGGCCGGTGGCACTGGGATGGGTCTGGTGGTACTGGGGCTGGGCTGGTGGCACCGGGGCTGGGCTGGTGGCCCCGTGCCGGGCCGGTGGCACTGGGACAGGTCTGGTGGCACTGGGATGGATCTGGTGGTACTGGGGCTGGGCTGGTGGCACCGGGGCTGGGCTGGTGGCCCCGTGCCGGGCCGGTGGCACTGGGACAGGTCTGGTGGCACTGGGATGGATCTGGTGGTACTGGGGCTGGGCTGGTGGCACCGGAGCAGGGCTGGTGGCACTGGGATGGATCTGGTGGCACCGGGACAGGGCTGTCAGCACCGGGGCTGGGCTGGTGGCACTGGGATGGGTCTGGTGGCACCGGGGCTGGGCTGGTGGCACTGGGATGGGTCTGGTGGCACCGGGACAGGGCTGTTGGCACCGGGGCTGGGCTGGTGGCGCTGGGATGGGTCTGGTGGCCCCGTGCCGGGCCGGTGGTACTGACCGGGCGATGAAGGCGGCCAGGAAGTCGCCGGCGCCGCACGAGCCGGGGTGCGCGGGGTGGCCCCGGGCCGAGACCATCAGGGCGCAGTCGGTGCCCTCGTACCGGAGGTGCAGGAACGGCTCGGTCTGGATCTGCTCCCTGGGGACAGCGGCACCGCGTCACCCTGTCCCCGTGTCACCGCGTCACCCTGTCCCCGTGTCACCCTGTCCCCGTGTCCCCGCGTCACCCTGTCCCCATGTCACCCTGTCCCCAGGGCCACCCCGGCACCCTGTCCCCGTGTCACCATGTCACCCTGTCCCCGCGTCACCCTGTCCTCGTGTCACCCTGTCCCCAGGGCCACCGCATCACCCTGTCCCCGTGTCACCCTGTCCCCAGCGCCACCCTGTCCTCGCTGCCACCTGTCCCCGTGTCACCCTGTCCCCGTGTCACCCTGTCCCCAGGGCCACCGTGTCACCCTGTCCCCGTGTCACCCTGTCCCCGTGTCACCCTGTCCCAGTGCCACCCCGCCACCCCGTCCCCGTGTCACCGCCACTGCCTCCCCGGGACCCCAGCACCGCCACCGCATCCCCCCCGTCCCTGCTGTCCCCTGCTGTCCCCACAGCCGTGTCACTGTCACCGCATCCCGCTGGCCCCACGCCTCTGATGTCACCAGCGCTGCCACCGCGTCCTCCCGTCCCCTGCGTCCCCCTCGTCCCCCATCCTCGGTGCCACCACGGCCGCATGCCCGCTGTCCCCTCCATGCCCCGCGTCACCGTCCCCCCACCCCCTGTCCCCGTCCCCCCCATCCCCGGTGTCCCCTGTCCCCATCCCTGCTGTCCCCTGTCCCCTGTCCCCATCCCCGGTGTCCCCTGTCCCCACCCCTGCTGTCCCCTGTCCCCTGTCCCCATCCCCGGTGTCCCCTGTCCCCATCTCCGTTGTCCCCTGTCCCCATCCCTGCTGTCCCCTGTCCCCATCCCCGGTGTCCCCTGTCCCCATCCCCGCTGTCCCCTGTCCCCTGTCCCCATCCCCGGTGTCCCCACCGCGTCCCCGCGGGTGTCGCCGGCCGGGGGCTGTCGCGGTGTCCCCGCACTCACTCGGCGAAGCCCTGGGCCCGCAGCGCGTCCCGGCAGCGCCGCTCCAGCTCCCGCAGCCGCTCCTCGAGCCGCGGGAACGCGGCGGGGCCGTACGAGAGCGCGCAGGGCTCCTGCTCCTCCTGCACCGCGTCCGCCAGCGCCAGCCCCAGCGCCGACAGCAGCCCGCTGTGCCTGCCACCGCGGGGACAGCGCTGTCACCGCGGGGACACGGCGGGGACACGGCGGAGACAGCGCCGGGACAGCGCCGGGACAGCCCCGGGTCACCCCGCACCGTGTCCGGCAGCGTCTGTCACCGCGGGGACACGGCGGGGACAGCGCCGGGACAGCCCCGGGTCACCCCGCACCGCGTCCGGCAGCGTCTGTCACCGCGGGGACAGCGCTGTCATCCTTGGGGACACCGCGGGGACAGCGCCGGGACAGCGCCGGGACAGCCCGAACCGTGTCCGGCAGTGTCCGCCACCGCCGGGACAGCGCTGTCACCGCGGGGACACGGCGGGGACACGGCGGGGACAGCCCCGGGCCACCCCGCACCGTGTCCGGCAGCGTCCGTCACCGCGGGGACACCGCGGGGACACTGCGGGGACACGGCGGGGACAGCCCCGGGACAGCCCCGGGTCACCCCGCACCGTGTCCGGCAGCGTCTGTCACCGCGGGGACAGCGCTGTCATCCTTGTGGACACTGCGGGGACAGCGCCGGGACAGCCCGAACCGTGTCCGGCAGTGTCCGCCACCGCCGGGACAGCGCTGTCACCCTTGGGGACACCGCGGGGACACCGCGGGGACACCGCGGGGACAGCGCCGGGACAGCGCCGGGACAGCCCCGGGTCACCCCGCACCGTGTCCGGCAGTGTCCGTCACCGCGGGGACAGCGCTGTCACCCTTGGGGACACCGCGGGGACACCGCGGGGACAGCCCCGGGACACCCCGCACCGCGCCCGGCGGGGACAGCGCTGTCACCCTTGGGGACACCCCCGGCACCCTTGGGGACACCCCCGGCACATCCCTGTCCCACCCTGGGGTCACCACGGGGACGCGCCCAGGCAGCCCCGCCCCCCTCCCCCCCCCCTCCGTCACATGGCCGGGGACCCCCGAGGGACCCCCAAACCCCTCGGGCCCCGCGCCCGGGCGCGCCCCCAGCCCGGGGGTCCCCGCACCTACTTGTGGATGAAGACCCTGGCCATGCCCAGCGTGCGGGCGATGGCACACGCGTGCTGGCCCCCGGCGCCCCCGAAGCACGCCAGCACGTGCTGCGCCGCGTCGTGTCCCCGCGCCTGCCACCGCGGGAGGGGACACGGAGGTGACACCGCTGTCACCCCCCCCCCCCCACCCCCCGAACCCCCCCACCCCCCCACCCACGGGACACCCACCTGCGTCAGCGCGCGGATGGGCCGGCACATGGCCTCGTTGGCCACCCGGATGAAGCCCAGGGCCACCTCCTCCACCGAGAGCGGCGCGGGGGGGACAGCGGGGACACCGCGGCCACCACTGCCCGCGGGGCCGGTGCCAGCGCCGGCGTCACCGCCGCTGGTGCCGGTGCCCCCCGCGTCCCCGGGGGTGTCCCCGGGGGTGTCCCCGGCGGTGTCCCCGGGGGTGTCCCCGGGGGTGTCCCCGGCGCCGCTCTGGAAGGCGCCGATGGTGGCGGCCAGCTCCCGGAACGCGGCCACCGCCGTGTCGCGACACAGGGGCTGGTCCTCGCCCGGGCCGAAGATCCGCGGGAAATACTCCGGGAGCAGCCGGCCCAGCACCAGGTTGGCGTCGGTGACAGTCAGGGGACCCCCTGGGGGGCACGGCGGGGGTCAGGGGGGGACACGGGGGTCACGGGGGCACGCGGGGGTCAGGGGGACACGCGGGGGTCAGGGGGGGACGCGGGGGTGAGGGGGGATGCGGGGGTCAGGGGGACACGAGGGGGGTCAGGGGGACACGCGGGGGTCAGGGGGACACGGGGGTCAGGGGGGACACGGGGGTCAGGGGGAGATGCGGGGGTCAGGGGGACACGCGGGGGTCAGGGGGACACGCGGGGGTCAGGGGAGATGCGGGGGTTAGGGGGACACGCGGGGGTCAGGGGGACACGCGGGGGTCAGGGGGACACGCGGGGGGTCAGGGGGGGACGCGGGGGTCCGGGGGAGATGCGGGGGTCGGGGGGGACACGGGGGGTCACGGGGACACGCGGGGGTCAGGGGGACTCGCGGGGTCAGGGGGGACACTGGGGGGTCAGGGGGGGACACGCGGGGGTCAGGGGGGGACACGCGGGGGTCAGGGGGGATGCGGGGTGAGGGGGGGGACACGCGGGGGTGAGGGGGGGACACTCGGGGGTCAGGGGGACACGCGGGGGTCAGGGGGACACACGGGGGTCCGGGGGGGATGCGGGGTCAGGGGGAGACGGGGGGGTCGGGGGACACGCGGGGGTCAGGGGGGACAACGGGGGGGTCAGGGGACACGGGGAGGCGGGGGTCAGGGGGACACGCGGGGGCAGGGGGGCACGAGGGGGCGGGGGGGTCACGGGGGGGTCAGGGGGGACACTGGGGGGGGTCAGGGGGGCACGGGGGGGTCAGGGGGACACGCAGGGGTCAGGGGGACACTCGGGGGTCAGGGGGGACACGCGGGGGTGAGGGGGACACGCGGGGGTCAGGGGGGACACGGGGGTCAGGGGGGGGACACGCGGGGGTGAGGGGGGACACAGGGGGGCAGGGGGACACTCGGGGGTCAGGGGGGACACGGGGGGGGTCAGGGGGGGACACGCGGGGGTCAGGGGGGGACACGCGGGGGTCAGAGGGGGGACGCGGGGGTCAGGGGGGCAACGCGGGGGTCAGGGGGGGGGGGGGGGGGGACAGCGGCGGGGGGTCAGGGGGGACACGCGGGGGTCAGGGGGGACACGCGGGGGTCAGGGGGACACGGGGGGTCAGGGGGGACACTCGGGGGGTCAGGGGGACACGCGGGGGTCAGGGGGGACACGCGGGGGTCAGGGGGGGACACACGGGGGGTCAGGGGGGACACTGGGGGTCAGGGGGGACACGCGGGGGTCAGGGGGGGACACTGGGGGGTCAGGGGGACACGCGGGGGGTCAGGGGGGGACTGGGGGTCGGGGGGACACGCGGGGGTCAGGGGGGGACACGCGGGGGTCAGGGGGGACACGCGGGGGGGGTCAGCGGGGGATCAGGGGGCTCGGGTAGGGGGCACGGGGGTCAGGGGGACACTCGGGTCAAGGGTCAACGCGTCGACCCGGGGGTCAGGGGGGACACGCGGGGCGTCAGGGGGGACACGCGGGGGTCAGGGGGGGACACGCGGGCGGTCAGGGGGACACGCGGGGGTCAGGGGGGGGGACACGCGGGGGTCAGGGGGGGACACGCGGGGGTCAGGGGGGACAACGGGAGGGGTCAGGGGGGACACTCGGGGGTCAGGGGGGACACGCGGGGGGTCAGGGGGGACACGGGGGTCAGGGGGAGATGCGGGGGTCAGGGGGGACATCGGGGGTCAGGGGACATCGGGGGGTCAGGGGGGACACACGGGGGGGTCAGGGGGACACGCGGGGGTCAGGGGGGGGACAGGGGGACGGGGGGGGTCAAGGGGGACACGCGGGGGGTCAGGGGGACACGCGTAGGGTCAGGGTGGACTGCGGGGGTCAGGGGGACACGCGGGGGTCAGGGGGGACGCTGGGGGTCGGGGGGGATCGCGGGGGGTCGGGGTCGGGGGGGGACACTCGGGGGTCGGGGGGACACGCGGGGGTATGGGGGGACACTGGGGGGTCAGGGGGGGACACTCGGGGGTCAGGGGGGGGACACTGGGGGGTCAGGGGGACACTCGGGGACACTCGGGGGGGTCAGGCGGGGGGGGACACGCGGGGGGTCCGAGGAGGTTGACACGGGGGGTCAGGGGGGGACACTCGGGGGACACTCGGGGGGTCAGGGGGGGGACACGCGGGGGTCAGGGGGTGACACGGGGGTCAGGGGGACACTCGGGGGACACTCGGGGGTCAGGGGGGGACCACAGGGGGGGGTCCCCTCGCTCACCCTTGCGGTAACACGCAGGGCCCGGGTGGGCGCCCGCGGACTCGGGGCCGACCACGTAGAGACCGGAGCTGCGGGGACACGGGGACACCACGGGGGTCCGGGGGGGTCCGGCGGGGCCGGGGGACACACCACGGGGACACCCACGGGGACACCCACGGGGGACACGGGGGACACAGGAGGGACAGCGACACCCACGGGGACACCACGGGGACATGAGGGACACCGCGGGGCTGGGGACACCCACGGGGACACCACGGGGGTCCGGGGGGGTCCGGCGGGGCCGGGGACACCCAGGGGGACACGGGAGGGCACCGGAGGGACAGCGACACCCACGGGGAGACACCACGGGGGTCCGGGGGGGGTCCGGCGGGGCCGGGGACACCCCCCGGGGACACCCACGGGGACATGGAGGGACACCGCGGGGCTGGGGACACCCCACGGGGACACGGGGGGGCACGCGGCGGGGCCTGTGGCACCAGTAGCACCAGTGGCACCAGTAGCACCAGTGGCTCCAGTGGCACCAGCGGCACCAGTGGCCCCAGTGGCCCCAGTGGCTCCAGTGGCACCAGCGGCACCAGTGGCACCAGTGGCCCCAGTGGCCCCAGTGGCTCCAGTGGCCCCAGTGGCCCCAGTGGCTCCAGCGGCACCAGTGGGCACCAGTGGCTCCAGTGGCTCCAGTGGCCCCAGTGGCTCCAGTGGCTCCAGTGGCACCAGTAGCACCAGTGGCTCCAGTGGCCCCAGTGGCCCCAGTGGCTCCAGTGGCACCAGTGGCACCAGTGCTCCAGTGGCACCAGTGGCTCCAGTGGCCCCAGTGGCCCCAGTGGCTCCAGTGGCTCCAATGGCACCAGTGGCCCCAGTGGCTCCAGTGGCTCCAGTGGCACCAGTGGCACCAGTGGCCCCAGTGGCACCAGTGGCCCCAGTGGCACCAGTAGCACCAGTGGCACCAGTGGCCCCAGTGGCACCAGTAGCACCAGTGGCTCCAGTGGCTCCAGTGGCCCCAGTGGCACCAGTGGCACCAGTAGCACCAGTGGCCCCAGTGGCCCCAGTGGCTCCAGTGGCACCAGTGGCCCCAGTGGCTCCAGTGGCTCCAGTGGCACCAGTAGCACCAGTGGCACCAGTGGCCCCAGTGGCACCAGTAGCACCAGTGGCCCCAGTGGCAGCAGTGGCACCAGTGGCCCCAGCGGCACCAGTGGCACCAGTAGCACCAGTGGCACCAGTGGCTCCAGTGGCTCCAGTGGCTCCAGTGGCTCCAGTGGCACCAGTGGCCCCAGTGGCACCAGTAGCACCAGTGGCTCCAGTGGCCCCAGTGGCCCCAGTGGCTCCAGTGGCACCAGTGGCCCCAGTGGCACCAGTGGCTCCAGTGGCCCCAGTGGCACCAGTGGCCCCAGTGGCCCCAGTGGCACCAGTGGCCCCAGCGGCACCAGCGGCACCAGCGGCACCAGTGGCACCAGTGGCCCCAGTGGCTCCAGTGGCCCCAGTGGCCCCAGCAGCACCAGTAGCACCAGCGGCACCAGTGGCACCAGTGGCCCCAGTGGCCCCAGTGGCCCCAGTGGCTCCAGTGGCACCAGTGGCCCCAGCGGCACCAGTGGCCCCAGTGGCCCCAGTGGCACCAGTGGCACCAGTGGCTCCAGCGGCACCAATGGCACCAGTGGCACCAGTGGCACCAGTGGCACCAGTGGCCCCAGTGGCCCCAGTGGCCCCAGTGGCCCCAGTGGCACCAGTGGCACCAGTGGCTCCAGCGGCACCAATGGCACCAGCGGCACCAGTGGCACCAGTGGCACCAGTGGCACCAGTGGCCCCAGTGGCACCAGCGGCACCAGTGGCTCCAGTGGCCCCAGTGGCCGCAGTGGCCCCAGTGGCCCCAGCGGCACCAGTGGCTCCAGTGGCACCAGTGGCTCCAGTGGCCCCAGTGGCCCCAGTGGCCCCAGTGGCCCCAGTGGCCCCAGTGGCCCCAGTTGCTCCAGCCCAGGGCTCCCTCCGGCCGTGCTGGTGCCACCACCGGGCCACCCTGGGGTCCCCTGAGCCCCCCGTGCCTTGGGACACCCCCGGGACCCCTCCCCACAGCCCCCCGGACCCCTCCCCACCGCCCCCGCCCCCCGGGACCCCTCCCCACATCCCCCGGGACCCCTCCCCACGGCCCCCGGGACCCCTCCCCACATCCCCCGCCCCCCGGGACCCCTCCCCACGGCCCCCGGCTCCCCACAGCCCCACGGGACCCCTCCCCACCTCCCCCACATCCCCCGGGACCCCTCCCCACGGCCCCCCGGGACCCCTCTCCACATCCCCCACATCCCCCGGGACCCCTCCCCACATCCCCCGGGACCCCTCCCCACGGCCCCCGGGACCCCTCCCCACGGCCCCCCGGGACCCCTCCCCACCTCCCCCGCCCCCCGGGACCCCTCCCCACGGCCCCCGGGACCCCTCTCCACATCCCCCACATCCCCCGGGACCCCTCCCCACATCCCCCGGGACCCCTCCCCACATCCCCCGGGACCCCTCCCCACGGCCCCCGGGACCCCTCCCCACATCCCCCGCCCCCCGGGACCCCTCCCCACAGCCCCCCGGACCCCTCCCCACCTCCCCCGCCCCCCGGGACCCCTCCCCACGGCCCCCCGGGACCCCTCCCCACCGCCCCCGCCCCCCGGGACCCCTCCCCACGGCCCCCCGGGACCCCTCCCCACATCCCCCGCCCCCCGGGACCCCTCCCCACGGCCCCCGGGACCCCTCCCCACGGCCCCCCGGGACCCCTCCCCACATCCCCCGCCCCCCGGGACCCCTCCCCACGGCCCCCGGGACCCCTCCCCACATCCCCCGCCCCCCGGGACCCCTCCCCACGGCCCCCGGGACCCCTCCCCACCTCCCCCGGCCCCCGGGACCCCTCCCCACAGCCCCCGGGACCCCTCCCCACCTCCCCCGGCCCCCGGGACCCCTCCCCACGGCCCCCGGGACCCCTCCCCACATCCCCCGGCCCCCCGGGACCCCTCCCCACGGCCCCCCGGACCCCCACTCACCGGAAGAAGAGGCGGGAGCCGCCGCCGGCCGCCACGGTGTTGATGTCCAGCTGCGGGGCCTGGATGGCCACCCCGGCCGTGGTGGCCTCGAACACGTGCTCGAACTCGCCCGCGTAGCGGCTCACGTCGGTCGAGGTGCCTGGGGGGGACCCCGAAAGTGCCGGACCCCCAAACTGCCCGAACCCCAAACTGCCCGGACCCCAAAACTGCTGGACCCCGAAACTGCCGGACCCCGAAACTGCCGGACCCCGAAACTGCCCGAACTGCCCGATCCCAAACTGCCCGAACCCCGAAACTGCCGGACCCCGAAACTGCCGGACCCCCAAACTGCCCGAACCCCAAACTGCCGGACCCCGAAACTGCCCCGTCCCGAACCCATACAGACCCCAATCCCAGCGGGACCCCCAAAACTGCCCGAACTGCCCCATCCCAAACTGCCCGAACCCCAAACTGCCCGAACCCCAAACTGCCCGAACCCCAAAACTGCCCGAACCCCGAACTGCCCGATCCCAAACTGCCCGAACCCCAAACTGCCCGGACCCCAAACTGCCCGAACCCCAAAACTGCCCGAACCCCGAAACTGCCCGAACCCCAAACTGCCCGGACCCCAAACTGCCCGAACCCCAAACTGCCCGAACCCCAAACTGCCCGGACCCCGAAACTGCCCCGTCCCGAACCCATACAGACCCCAATCCCAGCGGGACCCCCAAAACTGCCCGAACTGCCCGAACCCCGAAACTGCCCGAACCCCGAAACTGCCGGACCCCAGAACTGCCCGAACCCCGAACTGCCCGATCCCAAACTGCCCGGACCCCGAAACTGCCGGACCCCAAAACTGCCGGACCCCAAACTGCCGGACCCCAAAACTGCCCGAACCCCAAAACTGCCCGAACCCCGAAACTGCCGGACCCCAAACTGCCGGACCCCGAAACTGCCCCGTCCCGAACCCATACAGACCCCAATCCCAGCGGGACCCCCAAAACTGCCCGAACTGCCCCATCCCAAACTGCCCGAACCCCAAACTGCCCGGACCCCAAACTGCCCGAACCCCAAAACTGCCCGAACCCCGAAACTGCCCGAACCCCAAACTGCCCGGACCCCAAACTGCCCGGACCCCAAACTGCCCGAACCCCCAAACTGCCCGAACCCCAAAACTGCCGGACCCCAAAACTTCCCGAACCCCGAAACTGCCCGGACCCCAAAACTGCCTGAACCCCGAAACTGCCGGACCCCGAAACTGCCCGAACCCCCCAAACTGCCCGAACCCCAAACTGCCGGACCCCGAAACTGCCCCATCCCAAACCCGGTCAGACCCCAGTCCCAGCGCGACCCCCAAATCTGGATAGAACCCGAAATCCGTGGGACCCCCAACCCCAGCGGGATCCCCAACCCAGCCAGACCCCCAAGCCCGGTGGGACCCCCCAACCCCAATGGGACCCCCAACCAAGCCAGACCCCCAACCCCAGTGGGACCCCAGCCCCAATGGGACCCCCCAGCCCCAATGGGACCCCCAACCCCAATGAGACCCCAACCCCGGTGCCCCCCCGACCCCAATGGGACCCCAGCCCCAATGGGACCCCCAACCCCAATGAGACCCCAACCCCGGTGCCCCCCCGACCCCAATGGGACCCCAGCCCCAATGGGACCCCCAACCCCAATGAGACCCCAACCCCGGTGCCCCCCCGACCCCAATGGGACCCCAGCCCCAATGGGACCCCCAACCCCAATGAGACCCCAACCCCGGTGCCCCCCCGACCCCAATGGGACCCCAACCCCGGTGCCCCCCCGACCCCAATGGGACCCCAACCCCAATGGGACCCCCCAGCCCCAATGAGACCCCCAACCCCGGTGCCCCCCCGACCCCATCCCGCCCTCGCCCCGATCCCCACGGGCCCCCCGCCCCCGCGGGCCCCCCGCCCCTCACCTCCCATGTCGAAGCCGATGACGGGGGTCCCGTCCCGGGGGTCGTAGGTGGTCCGGGCGTAGCCCACGACCCCCGCGGCCGGGCCCGACAGGATGGCCCGGGCCCCCCCGAAGGTGGCCATGGGCGTGAGCCCCCCGTCCGAGCGCATGAACAGCACCCGCACCCCCTGCGGGAATTGGGGGGGTCAGGGGGGTCCTGGGGGGGTCCTGGTGGGTGTGAGACCCCCATGAACAGCACCCGCACCCCCTGCGGGAATTGGGGGGATCGGGGGGTCCTGGGGGGGCTCAGGGGGTGTGAGACCCCCATGAACAGCACCCGCACCCCCTGCGGGAATTGGGGGGATCGGGGGGGTCCTGGGGGGGCTCAGGGGGTCTATGGGGTCTGAGACCCCCCATGAACAGCACCCGCACCCCCTGCGGGAATTGGGGGGGTCAGGGGGGTCCTGGGGGGGTCCTGGGGGGGCTCAGGGGGTGTGAGACCCCCATGAACAGCACCCG
The DNA here is from genome assembly GCF_041296385.1 of Aphelocoma coerulescens. NCBI lineage: Eukaryota > Metazoa > Chordata > Aves > Passeriformes > Corvidae > Aphelocoma > Aphelocoma coerulescens. Next base: position 168,373,149 of record NC_091015.1, read on the forward strand.
CACCCCCTGCGGGAATTGGGGGGGTCAGGGGGGTCCTGGGGGATCTCGGGGCTGTCCCAGTGTGCCCCGGTGTGCCCCAGGTGTGTCCCGGGTGTGTCCCAGTGTGTCCCAGGTGTGTCCCAGTGTGTCCCAGGTGTGTCCCGCTGTGTCCCAGGTGTGTCCCAGGTGTGTCCCAGGTGTGTCCCATGTGTGTCCCGGGCTGTCCCAGGTGTGTCCCAGTGTGTCCCAGGTGTGTCCCAGGTGTGTCCCAGGTGTGTCCCGGGCTGTCCCAGTGTGTCCCAGGTGTGTCCCAGGTGTGTCCCAGGTGTGTCCCAGGTGTGTCCCGGGCTGTCCCAGGTGTGTCCCAGGTGTGTCCCAGGTGTGTCCCAGGTGTGTCCCGGGCTGTCCCAGGTGTGTCCCAGGTGTGTCCCAGTGTGTCCCAGGTGTGTCCCGGGCTGTCCCAGGGGTGTCCCAGGTGTGTCCCAGGTGTGTCCCAGGTGTGTCCCAGGTGTGTCCCAGTGTGTCCCAGGTGTGTCCCAGGTGTGTCCCGCTGTGTCCCAGGTGTGTCCCAGGTGTGTCCCGGGCTGTCCCAGGTGTGTCCCGGGCTGTCCCAGGTGTGTCCCAGGTGTGTCCCAGTGTGTCCCAGGTGTGTCCCAGGTGTGTCCCGCTGTGTCCCAGGTGTGTCCCAGGTGTGTCCCAGGTGTGTCCCAGGTGTCCCAGGTGTGTCCCAGGTGTGTCCCGCTGTGTCCCAGGTGTGTCCCAGTGTGTCCCAGGTGTGTCCCAGGTGTCCCAGTGTGTCCCGGGCTGTCCCAGGTGTGTCCCAGGTGTGTCCCAGGTGTGTCCCAGGTGTGTCCCAGGTGTGTCCCGGGCTGTCCCGGGCTGTCCCCGCCGCGCTCACCCGCAGCCCGTGGCGGAAGCCGCGGCAGAAGCCGCGCAGGTAGCGCCGCACGCCCGGGCTCAGGTAGGCATCGACGCAGGCCGTGAGCCCGCGGGGCACCGCGCGCGCCATCCCGGCCACCGCCGACGACAGCGACACCTGCTCGAAGCCCAGCTCGTGCGCCAGAGCCCCCACCTGCTCCTCGTGGCCCGGCCACCTGCGGGGGGACACGCCTGGGTCACCTGGGGGGGCACCTGGGGGGGCACCTGGGGGGGCACCTGTGTCACCTGTAACCCCCACACCCCTGTGGTGTCACACCTGTGTCACCTGTAGCCCCCACAGTGTCACACCTGTGCCACCTGGGGGGTCACCTGTGTCACACCTGTGTCACCCCCAAACCCCCACAGTGTCACACCTGTGTCACCTGTAACCCCCAAACCCCCACAGCGTCACACCTGTGTCACCTGGGGGGTCACCTGTGTCACCCCCAAACCCCCAGAGTGGCACACCTGGGTCACCTGTAACCCCCACACCCCCACAGTGCCACACCTGGGTCACCTGTGTCACCCCCAAACCCCCAGAGTGCCACACCTGTGTCACCTGTGTCACCCCCAAACCCCCAGAGTGGCACACCTGGGTCACCTGTAACCCCCACACCCCCACAGTGCCACACCTGGGTCACCTGTGTCACCCCCAAACCCCCAGAGTGCCACACCTGTGTCACCTGTGTCACCCCCAAACCCCCAGAGTGGCACACCTGGGTCACCTGTAACCCCCACACCCCCGTGGTGCCACACCTGTGTCACCCCCCACACCCCCGCGGTGTCACCTGGGGGGTCACCTGTGTCACCTGCGGGGTCCCCGGGGGGGTCACCTGGCACTTCCCAAATCCCCCCAACCCCCTCCGGGACCCTCCCAACTCCCCCCACTCGGATATTGGGGTGCAGCCCCCCCGGATCCCCCCCGGAGCCCCCCAGGAGCCCCCCGGGACCCCCGGATCCCCCCGGATCCCCCCCGGATGCCCCCCGGGACCCCCGGAGCCCCCCAGGACCCCCGGAGCCCCCTCCTCACGCGTAGCTGTGCAGCAGCAGCACCGCCAGGCCCCTCCAGAGCCCCCCAGAGCCCCCCAGGACCCCCAGAGCCCCCCCAGGACCCCCCCCGGAGCCCCCCAGGACCCCCGGAGCCCCCCAGGACCCCCCTGGAGCCCCCCGGGACCCCCCGGAGCCCCCTCCTCACGCGTAGCTGTGCAGCAGCAGCACCGCCAGGCCCCCCCAGAGCCCCCCAGAGCCCCCCAGGACCCCCCCAGGCCCCCCCGAGCCCCCTCCTCACGCGTAGCTGTGCAGCAGCAGCACCGCCAGGCCCTGGGGATCCCCAAAGCCCCCCAAGGACCCCCCCAGGACCCCCCCGGGACCCCCGAGCCCCCTCCTCACGCGTAGCTGTGCAGCAGCAGCACCGCCAGCCCCCCCAGAGCCCCCCAGGACCCCCCCAGGACCCCCCGAGCCCCCTCCTCACGCGTAGCTGTGCAGCAGCAGCACCGCCAGCCCCCCCAGAGCCCCCCAGGACCCCCCCAGGACCCCCCCAGGACCCCCGGAGCCCCCTCCTCACGCGTAGCTGTGCAGCAGCAGCACTGCCAGGCCCCTCCAGAGCCCCCCAGAGCCCCCCAGGACCCCCAGAGCCCCCCCCAGGACCCCCCCCGGAGCCCCCCAGGCCCCCCCAGAGCCCCCCAGAGCCCCCCGGGACCCCCCCGGAGCCCCCTCCTCACGCGTAGCTGTGCAGCAGCAGCACCGCCAGGCTCCGGATGCCGCGGGCCAGGACCCCCTCGAGGTCCCTGCGCAGCCGCCCCAGGTCCAGCGGCCGCTGCACCAGCAGGGTCACCCCCGAGCAGCCTGGGGGGGGACAGCGGGGTCACCTCCCCCCCCTGAGACCCCCAAACCCCCCCGGTGTCACCCCCAGGGTCACCCCCGAGCAGCCTGGGGGGGGACAGCGGGGTCACCTCCCCCCCCGAGAGACCCCCAAACCCCCCCGGTGTCACCCCCAGGGTCACCCCCGAGCAGCCTGGGGGGGGGGACAGCGGGGTCACCTCCCCCCCCGAGAGACCCCCAAACCCCCCCGGTGTCACCCCCAGGGTCACCCCCGAGCAGCCTGGGGGGGGACAGCGGGGTCACCTCCCCCCCGAGACCCCCAAACCCCCCAGGGTCACCCCCAGGGTCACCCCCGAGCAGCCTGGGGGGGGACAGCGGGGTCACCTCCCCCCCCGAGACCCCCAAACCCCCCAGGGTCACCCCCGAGCAGCCTGGGGGGGGACAGCGGGGTCACCGCCCCCCCCGAGACCCCCAAAGCCCCCCGGTGTCACCCCCGAGCAGCCTGGGGGGGGACAGCGGGGTCACCTCCCCCCCCGAGACCCCCAAACCCCCCAGGGTCACCCCCGAGCAGCCTGGGGGGGGACAGCGGGGTCACCGCCCCCCCCGAGACCCCCAAAGCCCCCCGGTGTCACCCCCGAGCAGCCTGGGGGGGGACAGCGGGGTCACCTCCCCCCCTGAGACCCCCAAACCCCCCCGGTGTCACCCCCGAGCAGCCTGGGGGGGACAGCGGTGTCACCTCCCCCCCTGAGACCCCCAAACCCCCCCGGTGCCACCTCACAGAGCAGCAGGGGGGTGGCGACAGGGCTGTCACCCCCTGCCACCCCCTGTGCCACCCCCAGTGTCACCCCCAGTGTCACCCCCAGTGCCACCCCCTGTCACCCCCAGTGTCACCCCCAGTCACCCCCAGTGCCACCCCCTGCCACCCCCAGTGTCACCCCCAGTGTCACCCCAGTGTCACCCCAGTGCCACCCCCAGTGTCACCCCCTGTCACCCCCGGTGTCACCCCCAGTGTCACCCCGGTGCCACCCCCAGTGTCGCCCCCAGTGTCACCCCCAGTGTCACCCCCTGTCACCCCCTGCCACCCCCGGTGTCACCCCCAGTGTCACCCCCAGTGTCACCCCCTGTCGCCCCCAGTGCCACCCCCAGTGTCACCCCCGGCGTCACCCCCAGTGCCACCCCCGGTGTCACCCCCAGTGTCACCCCCTGTCGCCCCCAGTGTCACCCCCAGTGTCACCCCCAGTGTCACCCCCAGTGTCACCCCCAGTGTCGTCCCCAGTGCCACCCCCGATGTCACCCCCAGTGTCACCCCCAGTGTCACCCCAGTGTCGCCCCCAGTGCCACCCCCAGTGTCACCCCCTGTCACCCCAGTGTCGCCCCCAGTGTCACCCCCAGTGTCACCCCCAGTGTCACCCCAGTGTCACCCCCAGTGTCACCCCGTGTGCCACCCCCAGTGCCACCCCCTGTCGCCCCCAGTGCCACCCCCAGTGCCACCCCCTGTCACCCCCAGTGTCACCCCAGTGTCACCCCAGTGCCACCCCCTGCCACCCCCTGCCACCCCCAGTGTCACCCCCAGTGTCACCCCCTGTCGCCCCCAGTGTCACCCCCAGTGTCACCCCCAGTGTCACCCCAGTGTCACCCCCAGTGCCACCCCCTGTCACCCCCTGTCACCCCCAGTGTCGCCCCCAGTGTCACCCCCGGTGTCACCCCCAGTGTCACCCCCAGTGCCACCCCCTGTCACCCCCTGTCACCCCCAGTGTCACCCCCAGTGCCACCCCCTGTCACCCCCTGTCACCCCCAGTGTCGCCCCCAGTGTCACCCCAGTGTCACCCCCAGTGTCACCCCCAGTGTCACCCCCTGCCACCCCCTGTCACCCCCTGTCACCCCCTGTCACCCCCAGTGCCACCCCCAGTGTCACCCCCTCTCACCCCCGGTGTCACCCCGGTGTCGCCCCCAGTGTCACCCCCTGTCGCCCCCGGTGCCACCCCCCAGGTCCCACCCTGCACCCGGGGCCAGCTGTCGCCCCCGGGCAAGTGCCACCCCCGGTGCCACCCCCAGGTCCCACCCTGCACCCGGGGCCAGCTGTCGCCCCCGGGCAAGTGCCACCCCCGGTGCCACCCCCAGTGTCACCCCCAGTGTCACCCCTTGCCACCCCCAGTGCCACCCCCAGTGTCACCCCCGGTGTCACCCCCTGTCACCCCCTGTCACCCCCAGTGTCACCCCCTGCCACCCCCAGTGTCACCCCCTGTCGCCCCCAGTGCCACCCCCAGTGTCGCCCCCAGTGCCACCCCCAGTGTCACCCCCGGTGTCACCCCCAGTGTCACCCCCTGTGTCACCCCCTGTGCCACCCCCAGTGTCACCCCCTGTCACCCCCTGCCACCCCCTGTGCCACCCCCGGTGTCACCCCCAGTGTCACCCCCTGTCGCCCCCGGGCAGGTGCCACCCCCAGGTCCCACCCTGCACCCGGGGCCAGCTGTCGCCCCCGGGCAGGTGCCACCCCCAGGTCCCACCCTGCACCCGGGGCCAGCTGTCGCCCCCGGGCAAGTGGCAGCCGGGCTGCTCCGGGATCAGCCGCTCGTCCACCTCGATGACCTCCTCGTAGAGCACGTCGGGCATGGCCACCTCCTGCGGGGACACGGCGGCCACACGGAGCTGGCACCGGGGGGCGGGGAGGGGGGCAGCACTGGGACAGCGGCACCGGGACACTGGGAGGGCACTGGGAGGGCACTGGGAGGGCACTGGGAGGGCACTGGGGGGACTGGGAGGGCGCTGGGAGGGCGCTGGGAAGTACTGGGGGGCACTGGGAGGGCACTAGGAGGCACTGGGCGGGCACTGGGAGGGCACTGGGAGGGCACTGGGAGGGCACTGGGAGGCACTGGGGGGACTGGGAGGGCACTGGGAGGGCGCTGGGAAGTACTGGGAGGCACTGGAAGGGCACTAGGAGGCACTGGGCGGGCACTGGGAGGGCACTGGGAGGGCACTGGGAGGCACTGGGAGGGCACTGGGGGGACTGGGATGGCACTGGGAGGGCGCTGGGAGGGACTGGGAGGGCACTGGGAGGCACTGGCCTGGCACTGGGAGGGCACTGGGAGGCACTGGGAGGCACTGGGAGGGCACTGGGAAGGACTGGGAGGGCACTGGGAGGCACTGGGAGGGCGCTGGGTGGCACTGGGAGACACTGGGCTGGCACTGGGAGGGCACTGGGAGGCACCGGGAGGCACTGGGAGGGCACTGGCAGGCACTGGGAGGGACTGGGAGGCACTGGGATGGCATTGGGAAGCACTGGGAGGGCGCTGGGAGGGCACTGGGAGGTACTGGGAGGCACTGGGGGGACTGGGAGGGCACTGGGAGGGCATTGGGAGGGAACTGGGGGGACTGGGATGGCACTAGGACGGCACTGGCAGGCACTGGGAGGCACTGGCAGGCACTGGGATGGCACTGGGAGGGCACTGGGAGGCACTGGGAGGCACTGGGAGACACTGGGATGGCACTGGGAGGGCACTGGCAGGCACTGGCAGGCACTGGGAGGCACTGGGAGGGCACTGGGAGGCACTGGGAGGGCACTGGGAGGGCACTGGCAGGCAATGGCAGGCACTGGGATGGCACTGGGAGGGACTGGGAGGCACTGGCAGGCACTGGCAGGCACTGGGAGACACTGGGATGGCACTGGGAGGGCACTGGGAGGCACTGGGAGGGCACTGGGAGGGACTGGGAGGCACTGGGAGGCACTGGGCTGGCACTGGGAGGGCACTGGCAGGCACTGGGAGGCACTGGCAGGCACTGGACTGGCACTAGGAGGCACTGGGAGGGACTGGGAGGCACTGGGCTGGCACTGGGAGGGCGCTGGGAGGCACTGGCAGGCACTGGGAGGGACTGGGAGGCACTGGGATGGCATTGGGAAGCACTGGGAGGGCGCTGGGAGGGCACTGGGAGGTACTGGGAGGCACTGGGGGGACTGGGAGGGCACTGGGAGGGCATTGGGAGGGAACTGGGGGGACTGGGATGGCACTAGGACGGCACTGGCAGGCACTGGGAGGCACTGGCAGGCACTGGGATGGCACTGGGAGGGCACTGGGGGGCACTGGGAGGTACTGGGAGACACTGGGATGGCACTGGGAGGGCACTGGCAGGCACTGGCAGGCACTGGGAGGCACTGGGAGGGCACTGGGAGGCACTGGGAGGGCACTGGGAGGGCACTGGCAGGCACTGGCAGGCACTGGGCTGGCACTGGGAGGGCACTGTCAGGCACTGGGAGGCACCGGGAGGCACCGGGAGGCACTGGGAGGCACTGGGAGGGCACTGGGAGGCACTGGGCTGGCACTCGAACGTCACCCCGTGTCCCCTGTCCCGTGCCCCCCCCGTGCCCCCCCCGTGCCCCCCCGTGCCCCCCGCGGTGGCCGCTGGCTCCGGGCCGCGCTGGCCACAGGCCGGGACTGGCCCCGCGCCCGCCGCGCTCACGGGACCGGGGACACGGGACTGGGGGGGGCACGGGGGGGCACGGGGGGGGGCACGGGGGGGGGCACGGGGGGGGCACGGGGGGACACGGGGGGGGCACGGGACCGGGGACACGGGGGGGGGACACGGGGGGACACGGGGGGGGGACACGGGGGGGACACGGGGGGGACACGGGGGGGGCACGGGGGGGGCACGGGGGGGGGGACACGGGGGGACACGGGGGGGACACGGGGGGGGCACGGGGGGGACACGGGGGGGACACGGGGGGGGCACGGGGGGGACACGGGGGGGGGACACGGGGGGGACACGGGGGGGCACGGGGGGGACACGGGGGGGCACGGGGGGGACACGGGGGGGACACTGGGGGGCACGGGGGGGACACGGGGGGGACACTGGGGGGGGCACGGGGGGGGCACGGGACCGGGGACAGCGCCAAGGACACCCGGCCCGGCCAGGGGGACACGGGACAGGGGACGGGGGGGGGACAGCGAGCCCCACGGCGGGACGGTGTGGGGCACACGGGGGGGGCGGTGTGGGGCACACGGAGGGGGCGGTGTGGGGCACACGGAGGGGGCGGTGTGGGGCACACGGGAGGGGCGGTGTGGGGCACACGGGGGGACAGCGAGCCCCACGGCGGGACGGTGTGGGGCACACGGGGAGGGCGGTGTGGGGCACACGGGGGGGGACGGTGTGGGGCACACGGGAGGGGCGGTGTGGGGCACACGGGGGGCGCTGTGGGGCACACGGAGGGGGCGGTGTGGGGCACACGGAGGGGACGCTGTGGGGCACACGGGGGCGGTGTGGGGCACACGGAGGGCGCTGTGGGGCACACGGGGGACGCTGTGGGGCACACGGGGGGGGCGGTGTGGGGCACACGGAGGGGGCGCTGTGGGGCACACGGAGGGCGCTGTGGGGCACACGGGGGACGCTGTGGGGCACACGGAGGGGGCGGTGTGGGGCACACGGAGGTGACGCTGTGGGGCACACGGGGGGGCGGTGTGGGGCACACGGAGGGGGCGGTGTGGGGCACACGGAGGTGACGCTGTGGGGCACACGGAGGGGGCGGTGTGGGGCACACGGAGGGCGGTGTGGGGCACACGGGGGGGGCAGAGTGGGGCACACGGGAGGGGCGGTGTGGGGCACACGGAGGTGGCGCTGTGGGGCACACGGGGGGCGGTGTGGGGCACACGGGGGACGCTGTGGGGCACACGGGGAGCGGTGTGGGGCACACGGGGGGGCGGTGTGGGGCACACGGAGGTGGCGCTGTGGGGCACACGGAGGGCGGTGTGGGGCACACGGAGGTGGCGCTGTGGGGCACACGGAGGGCGGTGTGGGGCACACGGAGGTGGCGCTGTGGGGCACAGGGGGGGCGGTGTGGGGCACACGGAGGGGGCGGTGTGGGGCACACGGAGGGGACGCTGTGGGGCACACGGGGGACGCTGTGGGGCACACGGGGACACGGGGCGGTCACGGGACACGGGGCGGTCACGGGATGTGCCAGCCCCATGCCAGGTGGCCACGGGTCACCGAGGGGCCACTGAGGGGTCACCGAGGGGCCACCCCCAGCCCAGGGGCCACGGGGACGGGGGAGGCAGGTACAGGTGTGCCCAGGGGTGTGCCCAGGGGTGTGCCCAGGTGTGTCCAGGTGTGTGCCCAGGTGTGCCCAGGGGTGTGCCCAGGTGTGTCCAGGTGTGTGCCCAGGTGTGTGCCCAGGTGTGCCCGGGTGTGCCCAGGTGTGTGCCCAGGTGTGCCCAGGTGCTCTCACCAGGTCGAAGAGCCGCGGCCGCGCCTGGGTGCCGATGTCGGGGTGGGTTTGGGGTGGGTTTGGGGTGGGTGTGGGGGTTCAGGTGTGTGCCCAGGTGTGCCCAGGTGTACCCAGCTGTACCCAGGTGTGCCCAGGTGCTCTCACCAGGTCGAAGAGCCGCGGCCGCGCCTGGGTGCCGATGTCGGGGTGGGTTTGGGGTGGGTGTGGGGGTTCAGGTGTGTGCCCAGGTGTGCCCAGGTGTGTGCCCAGCTGTGTGCCCAGGTGTGCCCAGGTGTGTGCCCAGCTGTACCCAGCTGTACCCAGGTGTACCCAGGTGTGCCCAGGTGTGTGCCCAGGTGCTCTCACCAGGTCGAAGAGCCGCGGCCGCGCCTGGGTGCCGATGTGCAGCAGGTGCCGGAAGCCGCGGGTCACGGCCAGGGCCGCGCGCTCGCCGCGGCGCTGCAGCAGCGCGTTGGTGGCCACCGTGGTGCCCATGCGGATCCACTGGATCCCGGAGGCGTCCAGGGGCTCGTCCCGGGCCAGCGGCACCCCCAGCTCCTGCGGGAGCACCCGGATTCAGCGGGGGACCCACAGCGGGACCCCGGCCCCACAGCGGGACCCCAGCCCCATAGCGGGACCCCCAGCTCCTGCGGGAGCACCCGGATTCAGCGGGACCCCAGCCCCATAGCGGGACCCCGGACCCACAGCGGGACCCCAGACCCACAGCGGGACCCCCAGCTCCTGCGGGAGCACCCGGATTCAGAGGGGCAGCCGGACCCACAGCGGGACCCGGCCCCACAGCGGGACCCCAGACCCATAGCGGGACCCCAGACCCACAGTGGCACCCCCAGCTCCTGCGGGAGCACCCGGATTCAGCGGGGCAGCCGGACCCACAGCGGGACCCGGCCCCACAGCGGGACCCCAGACCCACAGCTGGACCCAGACCCACAGCGGGACCCCCAGCTCCTGCGGGAGCACCCCGGATTCAGCGGGACCCCGGACCCACAGCAGGACCCGGACCCACAGCAGGACCCCAGACCCACAGCGGGACCCCAGCCCCACAGCGGGACCCGGCCCCACAGCGGCACCCCCAGCTCCTGCGGGAGCACCCCGGATTCAGAGGGACCCCAGACCCACAGCGGGACCCCAGACCCACAGAGGGACCCCCAGCTCCTGCGGGAGCACCCCGGATTCAGCGGGGGACCCACAGCGGGACCCCAGACCCACAGCGGCACCCCCAGCTCCTGCGGGAGCACCCGGATTCAGAGGGACCCCAGCCCCACAGCGGGACCCCGGACCCACAGCGGCACCCCCAGCTCCTGCGGGAGCACCCCGGATTCAGAGGGACCCCAGACCCACAGCGGGACCCGGCCCCACAGCGGGACCCGGCCCCACAGCGGGACCCCAGCCCCACAGCAGGACCCCAGCCCCACAGCGGGACCCCCAACACAAGGCGGGGCAGAGGGTCCCGACGGGCCCGGGAGGGGATCCCGGGGGGCGCAGGAAGGGTCTGGGGGGGCCCCCTTGGGGGGGTCCCGGTCAGTTCCTGTGGGGGGGTCTCGGGGGGTCCCGGTGGTTTCCAGAACGGGGTCCCTGGGACGGGTGCTCGGGGGGGTCCCGGGGAGGGTGCTGGGGGGGGGGGGGTCCCAGTGCGGTTCCGGTGCGGTCCCGAGGGTCCCGGGGAGCGTGTTCGGGGGGGGTCCCGGGGGTCCCGGTGTGGTCCCGGGGGTCCCTGGGACGGGTGCTCGGGGGGGGATCCCAGTGCGGTCCAGGGGGTCCCGGGGAGGGTCCCGGTGCGGTCCCGGTGCGGTCCCGGGGGTCCCTAGGAGGGTGCTCGGGGGGGGGTCCAGGGGGTCCCGGGGGTCCCTGGGACGGGTGCTCGGGGGGGGCGGGTCCCGGGGGTCCCGGGGGGGGGTCCCTGGGTGGGTGCTCGGGGGATCCCGGGGGTCCCGGGGGTCCCGGGGACGGGTGCTCCGGGGGGCTCCCGGGGGTCCCGGGGGGGGGTCCCTGGCACGGGTGCTCGGGGGGGGGCTCCCGGGGGTCCCGGGGGTCCCTGGGACGGGTGCGGGGGGGGGCGGGTCCCGGTGCGGTCCCGGGGGTCCCGGGGAGGGTGCTCCGGGGGGGCTCCCGGGGGTCCCGGGGTTCCCTGGCACGGGTGCTCCGGGGATCCCGGGGGTCCCGGGGGTCCCTGGAAGGGTGCTCGGGGGGGGCGGGTCCCGGGGGTCCCGGGGGTCCCTGGGAGGGTGCTCGGGGGGGGTCCCGGGGGTCCCGGGGGTCCCTGGCACGGGTGCTCCGGGGATCCCGGGGGTCCCGGGGGTCCCTGGAAGGGTGCTCGGGGGGGGCGGGTCCCGGGGGTCCCGGGGGTCCCTGGGAGGGTGCTCGGGGGGGGGTCCCGGGGGTCCCGGGGTGGGTCCCGGTGCGGTCCCGGTGCGGTCCCGGGGGTCCCTGGGACGGGTGCTCCGCGGGGGCTCCCGGGGGTCCCGGGGGTCCCTGGCACGGGTGCTCCGGGGGGGGCTGGTCCCGGGGGTCCCGGGGGTCGCACCTCCTGCAGGATGCGGCGGATGCCCTCGGTGGGCGCGTCCCGGTACGCGGGGTCCTCGGAGAGCAGCTTGAGGACGCGGACGCGGCCGCCGGGGCAGCGGGCGAAGACGTCGGTGAAGGTCCCGCCGCGGTCGATGGCGAACTGGAACCCGGAGGGGGCGAGCGGCGCCGCCATGGCGGGACCGGCACCGGCACCGGCACCGGGCGGGACCCCCGGGCAAGGAGCGGCAAAGGGCCCCGGCTGCCCGCTACGGCCCGGCCGAAGGTCCGAGCGGTCCGGTGAAGGGTCGGGACCCCGCGGTGAAGGTCGGCGCTGTCCGGTCAGGGCCCGGCGCTGTCCGGTGAGGACCGGAGCTGTCCGGTGAAGGTCGGCGATGTCCGGTACGGGCTCGGCGGTGTCCGGTGAGGACCGGAGCTGTCCGGTCAGGGCCCGGCAGTGTCCGGTCAGGGCTCGGCGGTGTCCGGTGAGGACCGGAGCTGTCCGGTGAAGGTCGGCGGTGTCCGGTACGGGCTCGGCGGTGTCCGGTGAAGGTCGGAGCTGTCCGGTCAGGGCCCGGCAGTGTCCGGTGAGGACCGGAGCTGTCCGGTCAGGGCCCGGCAGTGTCCGGTGAAGGTCGGAGCTGTCCGGTCAGGGCCCGGCAGTGTCCGGTGAAGGTTGGAGCTGTCCGGTGAAGGTCGGCGCTGTCCGGTCAGGGCTCGGCGCTGTCCCGTGAGGACCGGAGCTGTCCGGTCAGGGCCCGGCGGTGTCCGGTACGGGCTCGGCGGTGTCCGGTGAGGACCGGAGCTGTCCGGTCAGGGCCCGGCAGTGTCCGGTGAAGGTCGGAGCTGTCCGGTGAAGGTCGGCGCTGTCCGGTCAGGGCCCGGCGCTGTCCGGTGAAGGTCGGCGCTGTCCGGTCAGGGCCCGGCAGTGTCCGGTCAGGGCTCGGCGCTGTCCGGTGAGTGGTCAGCGCCGCTCGGGGAAGGTTCGGCACTGCCCGAGAGGGGCGGGAGGCGCTCCTGCCGGGCCGCCAGGGGGCGCTGGGGTCGCTCCGGTGCCGCCCGGTGCCGTTCGGTGCCGTCCGGTGCCGCCCGGTGCCGCGAACCCACCGAGGGGGCGTGGCCTCAAAGGGGGCGTGGCCTCCAAGGGGGGCGTGGCCTCCAAGGGGAGTCACCGGGCCCGGCCTCGCTGGGGGCGTGGCCCGACGTGGGGAGCGTCACAGGGGCGGCGCCTCCCATTGGCGGGCGGCTCGCGCGGCGCACGCCGGGAGTTGTAGTTCGCCCCCCTCCTCCCTCGAGGCGCGCGGCGGCGCCGAAGGCCGCGCGCGCGCGGGGCACGCCGGGAGTTGTAGTTCGCCCCCTCCCCTCCCTCGAGGCGCGCGGCGGCGCCGAAGGCCGCGCGCGCGCGGGGCACGCCGGGAGTTGTAGTCCGGCCCCACACGCGGTGCCGGGAGCGGGAGCGAGCCCGGGAGCGGAGCCGGCAGCGCTGCGGGGATGGCGGGGCTGGAGCTGCTGTCGGACGCGGGGTTCCGGGCCGACGGGCGCCGGCCGGACGAGCTGCGCAAGGTGCGGGCCCGGCTCGGGGTGCTGGCGCGGGCCGACGGCTCGGCCTACCTGGAGCAGGGCAACACCAAGGTGCTGGCGGCCGTCTACGGCCCGCACGAGGTGAGCGGGGCCCCGGGGCTCTGGACCCCCCTCCCGCGGGGCTGCGGCCGCCCCTCAGGGCCTTGACCCCCCCCTCAAAGCCTGTGACTCCCCCTCAGGGCCTGTGACCCCCCCCTCAGGGCCTGTGACCCCCCCTCAGGGCCTGTGACCCCCCCCTCAGGGCCTGTGACCCCCCCTCAGGGCCTGTGACCCCCCCCCTCAGGGCCTGTGACCCCCCTCAAAGCCTGTCACCCCCCCCTCAGGGCCTGTGACCCCCCCTCAGAGCCTGTGACCCCCCCCCTCAGGGCCTGTGACCCCCCCCTCAGAGCCTGTGACCCCCCCCCTCAAAGCCTGTGACTCCCCCCTCAGGGCCTGTGACCCCCCCTCAGGGCCTGTGACCCCCCCCCTCAGAGCCTGTGACCCCCCCTCAGGGCCTGTGACCCCCCCCCTCAGGGCCTGTGACCCCCCCTTGGGCCTGTGACCCCCCCTCAGGGCCTGTGACCCCCCCTCAGGGCCTGTGACCCCCCCCTCAGGGCCTGTGACCCCCCCCTCAGGGCCTGTGACCCCCCCCCTCAGGGCCTGTGACCCCCCCTGGGCCTGTGACCCCCCCTCAGGGCCTGTGACCCCCCCCCCCTGGGGCTGTGACCCCCCCTCAGGGCCTGTGACCCCCCCTGGGGCTGTGACCCCCCCTCAGGGTCTCTGTCCCCCCCTCAGGGTCTCTGACCCCCCCCCGGGCTGTTCGAGCTCCGAGGTTCCGCCAGTCCCAGCGCCCCCTCCCCAATTTGTGCCCCCCAGCTCCTGGGGACCCCCCTCCGTTTCTCCCCCCACCCATTTCTCTCTGACCCCCCCCCTCCCCCCCAAAATGTGGGGGTCCCACGGCCCCCCCCCGCACTCCCTGACCACAGGTTTTTTTCCCTTTTTTTCTCCTTTTTCCCCTCTTTTTCCTCTCTTTTTTTCCTCTCTTTTTCTCC